>NC_053027.1:3398176-3602385 GCF_003073215.2 Triticum urartu
CATGTCCTTTTTTATATGATTACAAATGCCAGGATCTCGAAGTTCAATTTTTGAATCCACGTTATGTTGAATTCGAATATATCGTTAGGTGACCTTGTGGTTTATAATGGATGTAGTCCTAAATTTTGATCTTCCATCATATATGAACATTTTACTCCACCCTATGAACATATATATTATCGTATACCATATGGACTAAATTGAATCAATTTTCCTTATTTGAATATGATTGTTGTCAAGTTATACAATCATTCAAATATTATCTTGATAACAAAAAACATGCATATAGCAGTAATCATATTTCACTATAAACTACATGTAACATACGATCTCCAATTCAAATATTTGTATCCATTTTATGTTGAATTCAAATCAGAGTACATTGGTCTAGGTGGCGAGATGTTCTGGATAATCTAAACCCTGTTTTCATATGTAGATAATTCTTGGTTTAATTGGGACAAGTTTTGGTATAAGCTTCTTGCAAAACCAGAGATTCTCACAAAAAGCCTCGTGGTTCCGAGAGGGAACGTGTCACCTTTGTGTGCGAAACAATATACGCTGCCTACCCCCAGATTTCTTTATAGAGGCAACATAGAACTATATGAGTGCCCTGTTAAATTTTGGAATTATTCCGGGTTTGTTTGGCCTTTTTAATACATCAAATGAGTTTCTAGACATTTAATGTGCATAATCCAAATTTAAACTGCAAGCACATGTTCCGGTGCACCAAAGTTGGTTGAAAAATCATATGTGTGTCCTTGGGTGAATTTTTATGTCCCATGTACGAAATGGGAATGAAATTCAAACATCTGGGTGTCGTGACTCGGCCGAGAACATTGAGAAACTTGGTTTTTAAATTCATGTAAATCCAAAACTCGCCTGGAAAACACGAAACTTGGTATAGTGTCATGTCATGGCACTAACATGCTGCGGTAAAAAAGTTGGGCCGATTTGGAACAAGATTTGGTATAAGCTTCTTGCAAACCGGAGCTTTTCTCAAGAAAGCTCGTGGTTCTTAGAGGGAACATGTCACCTTTGAGTGTGAAACGATATACGCTACCCCCTGAGTTTCTTTACAGAGGCAACATAGAACTACATGAGTGCCCTGTTCAATTTTGGAATTATTCCGGGTTCATTTGGCCTTTTTTGTACATTAATTGAGTTTCTGGTCATTTAATGTGCATAATTCAAATTTGAACTACAAGCTCGTGCTCCCGTGCACCAAAGTTGGTTGAAAAATCACATGTGTGTCCTTGGGTGAATTTCTAGGTCACATGCAATGAGAATGAAATTCAAACATCTAGGCATTGTGGCTCGGTCGAGAACATTGAGAAACTTGGTTTTAAAATTCTTGTAAATCCAAAACACGCCTGAAAATCATGGAACTTGGCATGGTGTCATGTCATGGTACTACCGTGCCGTGGTAAAAAAGATGACCGTATAGGAACAAGTTTTGGTATAATCTTCTTGCAAACCGGATCTTCTCTCAAGAAGGCTCGTGGTTGTGAGAGGGAACGTGTCACCTTTGAGTGCTATACGATATACGCTCCACCCCTTTAGTTTCTTTACAGAGGCAACATAAAACTACATGAGTGCCCTGTTAAATTTTGGAATTATTCTGGGTTCGTTTGGCCTTTTTACACATTAATTGATTTTCTAGTCATTTAATGTGCATAATTCAAATTTGAACTACAAACACATGCTCCCATGCACCAAAGTTGGTTGAAAAATCACATGTGTGTCATCGGGTGAATTTCTAGGTCCCATGCAATAAATGGGAATGAAATTCAAACATCTGGGCATCGTGGCTCGACCGAGAACATTGAGAAACTTGATTTTAAAATTCTTGTAAATCCAAAACACGCCTAAAAATCATGAAACTTCGCATAGTGTCATGTCATGGTACTACCATGCTGTGGTAAAAAAATTGGCCGAATAGGAACAAGTTTTGTATAAGCTTCTTGCAAACCGAAGCTTCTCTCAAGAAGGCTCGTGGTTCTGAGAGGGAACGTGTCACCTTTGTGTGCATAATTCAAATTTGAAATACAAGCACATGCTCCAGTGCACCAAAGCTGGTTGAAAAATCACATGTGTGTCCTCGGGTAAATTTCTAGGTCCCATGCAAGAAATGGGAATGAAATTCAAACCTCTGGGCGTCGTGGCTCGGCTGGAAACATTGAGAAACTTGGTTTTTTTAATTCCTGTAAATCCAAAACACGCCTGAAAATCATGAAACTTGGCTTGGTGTCATGACATGGCACCAACATGCTGTGGTAATTTTGCTATCCGATTTGGAACAAGTGCTGTCATGTTACAATCGGAAACACAAGTATTATTGAAACCGTGGGCGTCTCCTCTTTCTCCACTAAGGCCCATTATTCCATCAGGGGGTTCTGATAACCCCTCGGTACTCCAGTAAAATATCCAAATCACTCGGAACCATTCGGATGTCTGAATATAACCTTCCAATATATTAATCTTTACCTCTCGACCATTTCGAGACTCCTCGTCATGTCTGTGATCTTATCTAGGTCTCCGAACATACTTCGGTCATAAGATCACATAACTCATAATACAAATCGTCATCGAACATTAAGCGTGTGGACCCTACGGGTTCGAGAACTCTGTAGACATGACCGAGACACATCTCCGGTCAATAACCAATAGCGGAACCTGGATGCTCATATTGGCTCTTACATTTTCTACGAAGATCTTTATCGGTCAAAGCACATAAAAACATATGTCATTCCCTTTGTCATCGGTACGTTACTTGCCCGAGATTCGATCGTCGGTATCATCATACCTAGTTCAATCTCGTTACCGACAAGTCTCTTTACTTGTTCCGTAATGCATCATCCCGTAAAAAACTCATTAGTCACATTGCTTGCAAGGCTTATAGTGATGTGCATTACCGAGAGGGCCCAGAGTGACCTCTCTGATACACGGAGTGACAAATCCTAATCTTGATCTATGCCAACTGAACAAACACCATCGGAGACACCTATATAGCATCTTTATAATCACCTAGTTACGTTGTGACGTTTGATAGAACAGAAAGTGTTCCTCTGGTATTCGGGAGTTACATAATCTCATAGTTAGAGGAACATGTATAAGTCATGGAGAAAGCAATAGCAATAAAACTAAACGATCATAATGCTAAGCTAACGGATGGGTCATGTCCATCACATCATTCTCTAATGATGTGATCCTGTTCATCAAATGACAACACATGTCTATGGCCAGGAAACTTAACCATCTTTGATTAAAGAGCTAGTCAAGTAGAGGCATACTAGGGACACTCTGTTTGTCTATATATTCACACATGTACTAAGTTTCTGGTTAATACAATTCTAGCATGAATAATAAACATTTATCATAATATAAGGAAATATAAATAACAACTTTATTATTGCATCCAGGGCATATTTCCTTCAGTCTGGACCACCTCCTTTTGTTTGGCGCCACTTGTTTTGCGCCACCAGCGACCAGGCCATAGGGGGGAAGGTGAAGTGGCAAGAACCTGGGCAAGGATCGGTTGCACTTGTGGTCGCTCCTTTTATTTGCTACCACTTCTTTTTCATCGGCGGCGCAGGGGAAGAAGGGGTGATGGTTGGAATAAGGTAAGCCATTGACCACCAATGGTTTAGACGAGAGGATGTGGCAGTCAGGTTTCACTGCGATGGCATCATCAAATTGGTGCGACACCTCTTCGAAGCGGTAAGCCAATAATACAGCGTTGCCATTCCTTCACCTCCTCGGCCTGGCATCCGATCCATCGGGATGTGGGGAACTACTTGGAATTGACTATGTGATGTACTCAACATCATCGGCGAATCGATGGTCTAACATTGTTTTGAGAACATCAAGGAGTGCAATTATATCAATGGGATAACTTTGGTCAGTCATCCAAATAGCTTCTGGATTGTATCCTCCTTGTAGTGTTGCTAATGTATTTGGCAACTGGTTACATGGGATTGATCACATGTTTAGAACAATTCTCAGGTTGGGTGACGACGACATGTACCTAGGGTAAGGTAATAGGCCTGACCTAGACGCCCTTCCCAAGGACACTACCCTAAGATCAATGACATTCAAAGCACAACAGCATCCATCGACTGGAATCACCTCAGAGTGCAACCCACTCGACCAACAACTCCACTCAGATAACCCAATTCCACTCGACCAGTATATCATTATTTGACCATAGAAGAAACAACTCGGAGTACAGAATGTCTAAAGTCACTCAGGATGGCAACGGTCAGGCGTTCACTCCATAGCGTTAATGATCATTTATATGTCTTTATTGTTGGCGTTATCAGTAACGTCTCACCTTAATGTACATTGAACTCCTTGTAACGCGGGCTGGCTGGGGTCCTCGTGCACTCTATATAAGCCACCCCCTCCACTGAGACAAAGGTTCACACCCATTGTAATTTCATGTTGGGAAACGCAGTAATTTCAAAAAAATTCCTACGCACACGCAAGATCATGGTGATGCATAGCAACAATAGGGAAGAGTGTTGTCTAACGTACCCTCTTAGACCATAAGCGGAAGCGTTATAACAACGCGGTTGATGTAGTTATACGTCGTCACGATCGACCAATCCTAGCACCGAAGGTACGGCACCTCCACGATCTGCACACGTTCAGCTCGGTGACGTCCCACGAACTCATGATCCAGTAGAGTGTCGAGGGAGAGCTTCGTCAGCACAATGGCGCGATGACGGTGATGATGATGCTACCAGAACCGGGCTTCGCCTTAGCACCGCTACGATATGACTGAGGTGCATTATGGTGGAGGGGGGTACCGCACACGGCTAAGAGATCAATGATCAACTTGTGTGTCTATGGGGTGCCCCCTCCCCCGTATATAAAGGAATGGAGGAGGGGGAGGGGGCTGGCCTCCTAGGCATGCCCCAAGGGGAGTCCTACTCCCACCGAGAGTAGGATTCCCCCCCGCCCCTTCCCTAGTTAGATTAGGAGAGAAGGAAGGGGGAGGAAGGAGGAAGGAAAGGGGGGCGGCCCCCCTCCCAATTTGGCTTGGGCTTGGCGGGCGCCCCCCTCGTTTGCTCCTTTCTCCTCTCTCCCACTATGGCCCAATAAGGCCCATATACCTCCTGGGGGGTTCCGGTAACCTCCCAGTACATCGGTAAATGCCCGATCTCACCCGGAACCATTTTGATGTCCAAATATAGTCATCCAATATATCGATATTTATGTCTCGATCATTACAAGACTCCTCGTCATGTCCATGATCATATTCGGGACTCTGAACTAACTTCGGTGCATCAAAACACATAAACTCATAATACGATCGTCACCGAACGTTAAGCGTGTGGACCCTACAGGTTCTAGAACTATCTAGACATGACCGAGACTCGTCTCCGATCAATAACCAATTGCGGAACCTGGATGCTCATATTGGTTCCTGCATATTCTACGAAGATCTTTATCGGTCAAACCGCATAACGATATACGTTGTTCCCTTTGTCATCGGTATGTTACTTGCCCGAGATTTGATCGTCGGTATCTTAATACCTAGTTCAATCCTGTTACCGGCAAGTCTCTTTACTCATTCTGTAATTCTCCATCCCGTAACTAACTCATTAGTTACATTGCTTGCAAGGCTTATAGTGATGTACATTACCGAGAGGGCCCAGAGATACCTCTCCGACAATCGGAGTGACAAATCCTAATCTCGGTCTATGCCAACTCAATAAACACCATCGAAGACACCTGTAGAACACCTTTATAATCACCCAGTTACGTTGTGACGTTTGGTATCACACAAAGTGTTCCTCCGGTATTCGGGAGTTGCATGATCTCATAGTCATAGGAACATGTATAAGTTATGGAGAAAGCAATAGCAACAAACTAAACGATCATCATGCTAAGGTAACGGATGGGTCAAGTCAATCACATCATTATCTAATGATGTGATCCCGTTAATCAAATGACAACTCATGTCTACGGTTAGGAAACATAACCATCATTGATTCAACGAGCTAGTCAAGTAGAGGCAAACTAGTGACACTCTGTTTGTCTATGTATTCACACATGTACTAAGTTTCCGGTTAATACAATTCTAGCATGAATAATAAACATTTATCATGATATAAGGAAATATAAAAACTTTATTATTGCCTCTATAGGGCATATTTCCTTTAGTCTCCCACTTGCACTAGAGTCAATAATCTAGATTACATTGTAATGATTCTAACACCCATGGAGTCTTGATGCTGATCATGTTTTGCTCATGAGAGAGGCTTAGTCAATGGGTCTGCAACATTTAGATCCATATGCATCTTGCAAATCTCTATGTCTCCCTCCTTGACTTCATCGCAGATGGAATTGAAGCATCTCTTGATGTGCCTGGTTCTCTTGTGAAATCTGGATTCCTTTGCCAAAGCAATTGCACTAGTATTGTCCCAAAAGATTTACATTGGACCAGATTCACTAGGTATGACACCTAGATCGGATATGAACTCCTTCATCTAGACTCCTTGATTTGCTGTTTCCAAAGCAGCTATGTATTCCGCTTCACACGTAGATCCTGCCACGACGCTCTGCTTGGAACTTCACCAACTGCCAACTACACCATTTAATAAAAACACGTATCCGGTTTGTGACTTAGAGTCATCCGGATCAGTATCAGAGCTTGCATCGACGTAACCATTTACGACAAGCTATTTTTCACCTCCATATACGAGAAACATATCCTTAGTCCTTTTCAGGTATTTCAGGATATTCTTGACCGATGTCCAGTGATCCACTCCTAGATTACTTTGGTACCTCCCTGCTAAACTGATAGCAAGGCACACATCCGGTCTGGTACACAGCATTGCATACATGATAGAGCCTATGGATGAAGCATAGGGAACACCTTTCATTTTCTCTCTATCTTCTGTAGTGGTCGGGCATGGAGTCTGACTCAACTTCACACCTTGTAATATAGGAAAGAACCCTTTCTTTGCCTAATCCATTTTGAACTTCTTCAAAACTTTATGAAGGTATGTGTTTTGTGAAAGTCCAATTAAGCGTCTTGATCTATCTCTATAGATCTTGATGCCCAATATATAAGCAGCTTCACCGAGGCCTTTCATTGAAAAATTCTTATTCAAGTATCCTTTTATGCTATTTAGATATTCAGTATCATTTCCGATCAACAATATTTCATCTACATATAATATCAGAAATGCTACGGAGCTCCCTCTCACTTTCTTGTAAATACAGGCTTCTCCAAAAGTCTGTATAAAACCATATTCTTTGATCACACTATCAAAGCGTATATTCCAACTCCGAGAGGCTTGCACCAGTCCATAAATGGATCGCTAGAGCTTGCACACTTTGTTAGCCCCTTTTGGATCGACAAAACCTTCTGGTTGCATCATATACAACTCTTATTTATGATATCCATTAAGGAATGCAGTTTTGACATCCTTTTGCCAAATTTCATAATCATAAAATGCGGCGATTGCTAACATGATTCAGACGGACTTAAGCATCGCTATGGGTGAGAAGGTCTCATGGTATTCAACTCCTTGAACTTGTCGAAAACCTTTTGCAACAAGTCGAGCTTTGTAGACAGTAATATTACCGTCAGCGTCAATCTTCTTCTTGAAGATCCATTTATTCTCTATGGCCTGCCGGTCATCGGGCAAGTCAACCAAAGTCCATACTTTGTTCTCATACATGGATCCCATCTCAGATTTCATGGCCTCAAGCCATTTTGCAGAATCTGGGCTCATCATCGCTTCCTCATAGTTTGTAGGTTCATCATGGTCAAGTAACATGACTTCCAGAATAGGATTACCGTACCACTCTGGTGCAGATCTTACTCTGGTTGACCCATGAGGTTCGGCAGTAACTTGACCGAAGTTTCATGATCATCATCATTAGCTTCCTCATTTACTGGTGTAGGAATCACTGGAACTGATTTCAGTGATGAACTACTTTCCAATAAGGGAGAAGGTACAATTACCTCGTCAAGTTCTACTTTCCTCCCACTCACTTCTTTCTTGAGAAAATCCTTCTCTAGAAAGGATTCATTCTTAGCAACGAATATCTTGCCTTCGGACCTATGATAGAAGGTGTACCCAACAGTCTCCTTTGGAAGACACATTTCTCCGATTTGGGTTCGAGCTTATCAGGTTGAAGCTTTTTCACATAAGCATCGCAGCCCCAAACTTTAAGAAACGACAACTTGTGTTTCTTGCCAAACCACAGTTCATAAGGTGTCATCTCAACGGATTTAGATGGTGCCCTATTTAATGTGAATGTAGCCATCTCTACAGCATAACCCCAAAACGATAGCGATAAATCGGTGAGAGGCATCATAGATCGCACCATATCTAATAAAGTGCGGTTACAACGTCCGGACACACCATTACGTTGTGGTGTTCCAGGTGGCGAGAGTTGCAAAACTATTCCACATTGTTTCAAATGAAGTCCAAACTCATAACTCAAATATTCACCTCCACGATCAGATCGTAGAAACTTGATTTTCTTGTTACAATGATTTTCCACTTCACTCTGAAATCCTTTGAACTTTTCAAATGTTTCAAACTTATGTTTCATTAAGTAGATATACCCATATCTGCTCAAATCATCTGTGAAGGTGAGAAAATAACGCTATCCGCCGTGAGCTTCAATGTTCATTGGACCACATACATCAGTATGTATGATTTCCAATAACTCTGTTGCTCGCTCCATTGTTCCGGAGAACGGAGTTTTAGTCATCTTGCCCATGAGGCATGGTTCGCAAGTACCAAGTGATTCATAATCAAGTGATTCTAGAAGTCCATCAGAATGGAGTTTCTTCATGCGCTTTACACCAATATGACCTAAACGGCAGTGCCACAAATAAGTTGCACTATCATTATCAACTCTGCATCTTTTGGCTTCAATACTATGAACATGTGTATTACTACTATCAAGATTAGGTAAAAATAGACCACTCATCAAGGGTGCATGACCGTAAAAGATATTACTCATATAAATAGAACAACCATTATTCTCTGATTTAAATGAATAACCGTCTCGCATCAAACAAGATGCAGATATAATGTTCATGCCCAACGCTGGCACCAAATAACAATTATTTAGGTCAAAAACTAATCCCGAAGGTAGATGTAGAGGTAGCGTGCCGACGGCGATCACATCGACTTTGGAACCATTTCCCACGTGCATCGTCACCTCGTCCTTAGCCAATCTTCGCTTAATCCATAGCCCTGTTTCGAGTTGCAAATGTTATCGACTGAACCAGTATCAAATACTGTAGGATCTAGAAGTAGATGTGTCTAGAGGGGGGTGATTAGACACATAATGCTCAAGTTGCAATTTTTAAGCTTTTTCAGTTTAAGTGGAGTTTAGGCACAATTTCAACACACACAATACATATCAAGCAAGCATGCAAAGAGTGTATGAGCAACGGAATGTAAAGCATGCAACTTGCAAGAATGTAAAGGGAAGGGTTTGGATAATTCAAACGCAATTGGAGACACGGATGTTTTTCCCGTGGTTCGGATAGGTGGTGCTATCCTACATCCACGTTGATGGAGACTTCAACCCACGAAGGGTAACGGTTGCGCGAGTCCACACAGGGCTCCACCCAAGGGTAAAGGTTGCGCGAGTCCACACAGGGCTCCACCCACGAAGGGTCCACGAAGAAGCAACCACCCACAAAGGGTCCATGAAGAAGCAACCTTGTCTATCCCACCATGGCCATCGCCCACACAGGACTTGCCTCACTAGCGGTAGATCTTCACGAAGTAGGCGATCTCCTTGCCCTTACAAACTCCTTGGTTCAACTCCACAATCTTGTCGGAGGCTCCCAAGTGACACCTAGCCAATCTAGGAGACACCACTCTCCAAGAAGTAACAAATGGTGTGTAGGTAATGAACTCCTTGCTCTTGTGCTTCAAATGATAGTCTCCCCAACACTCAACTCTCTCTCATAGGATTTGGATTTGGTGGAAAGAAGATTTGAGTGGAAAGCAACTTGGGAAGGCTAGAGATCAAGATTCATATGGTAGGAATGGAATGTCTTGGTCTCAACACATGAGTAGGTGGTTCTCTCTCAGAACATATGGGTTGGAATGGTGTATGCGTTCTGATGGCTCTCTCTTCGAATGAAGAGGAGGTGGAGGGGTATATATAGCCTCCACACAAAATCCAACCGTTACACACAGTTTTCCAATCTCGGTGGGACCGAATGAACAAACTCGGTCGGACCGAAAAGGTAAACCTAGTGACCGTTAGAGATTTTGGTGGGACCGACTGTATCAACTCGGTGGGACCGA
Source organism: Triticum urartu (assembly GCF_003073215.2). Taxonomy (NCBI): domain Eukaryota; kingdom Viridiplantae; phylum Streptophyta; class Magnoliopsida; order Poales; family Poaceae; genus Triticum; species Triticum urartu. Next base: position 3,408,478 of record NC_053027.1, read on the forward strand.
TGTGCTAGGGTTAGGGTAAATCCAAAACTCGGTTTGACCGATTACTCAAACTCAGTGGGACCGATTTGGGTAATAAGTGAAACTGAGATTTGGCCAAGCAAACTCGGTGGGACCGATTGCATATCTCGGTGGGACCGAGAATATTGCAATGGGTAACAGAGAGTTTGCAAGCCCATCTCGGTGAGACCGAGATCCCATCGGTGAGACCGAACTGATTAGGGTTTAGCAGTGGCTTATGACAAGTGAAACTCGGTGGCGCCGGATAGGAAGAATCGGTAGGACCGAGTTTGGCTTAGGGTTTAGGTCATATGTGGAAGTGGGAAAGTAGCTGAGGATTTTGGAGCATATCATTAAGCACATGAAGCAAGAGGCTCATTAAGCAACACCTCATCCCTCCTTGATAGTATTGGCTTTTCCTAAAGACTCAATGTGATCTTGGATCACTAAAATGTAAAATGATGAGTCTTGAGCTTGAAGCTTTAGCTAATCCTTTGTCCTTAGCATCTTGAAGGAGTTCCCACAACCTTTAGTCCATGCCACTCCATTGTTGAACTTATCTGAAACATGCTAGATCAAAATGTTAGTCCAACAAGAGATATGTTGTCATCAATTATCAAAACCACCTAGGGAGCACTTGTGCTTTCAAATACCCATGCACTACTTCGAGCATTAGTAAGGTACACATCAATAACATGTATATCAAATATACCTTTCACATTATCATCCTTCTTGTCCGCCAAATACTTGGGGCAGTTCCGCTTCTAGTGACCAGTTCCTTTGAAGTAGAAGCACTCAGTCTCAGGCTTAGGTCCAGACTTGGGTTTCTTCACTTGAGCAGCAACTGGCTTGCTGTTCTTCTTGAAGTTCCCCTTCTTCCCTATACCCTTTTTCTTGAAACTGCTGGTCTTGCTGACCATCAACACTTGATGCTCCTTCTTGATTTCTACCTCCACAGTCTTTAGCATTGCGAAGAGCTCAGGAATCGTCTTATCCATCCCTTGCATATTATAGTTCATCATGAAACTCTTGTAGCTTGGTGGCAGTGATTGAAGAACACTTTGTCAATGACACTATCATCAGGAAGATTAACTCCCAGTTGAGTTAAGTGGTTGTGGTACCCAGACATTCTGAGTATACATTCACTGACAGAACTATTCTCCTCCATCTTGCAGCTGTAGAACTTATTGGAGACTTCATATCTCTTAATTCGGGCATTTGCTTGAAATATTAACTTCAACTCCTGGAACATCTCATATGCTCCATGACGTTCAAAATGTTGTTGTAGTCCCGGTTCTAAGCCGTAAAGCATGGCACACTGAAATATCGAGTAGTCATATGCTTTGCTCTGCCGGGTGTTCACAACATCTGGCATTGCTCCTGCAATGGGTTTGTAACCTAGCGGAGCTTCTAGGATGTAATTCTTCTATGCAGCAATGAGGATAATCCTCAAGTTATGGACCAAGTACGTGTAGTTGCTACCATCATCTTTCAACTTAGCTTTCTCTAGAAACGCATTAAAATTCAACGGAACAACAGCACGGGCCATCGATCTACAACAACATAGACATGGAAAATACTATCAGGTAGTAAGTTCATGATAAATTAAAGTTCGATTAATCAAAATAGTTAAGAAATCCCACTTAGATAGATATCTCTCTAATCATCTAAGTGATCACGTACTCCACATCAACTAAACCATGTCCGATCATCACGTGAGATGGAGTAATTTTCAATGGTGAACATCACTATGTTGATCATATCTAGTATATGATTCACGCTCGACCTTTCGGTCTCAGTGTTCCGAGGCCATATCTGCATATGCTAGGCTCGTCAAGTTTAGCCCGAGTATTCCGCATGTGCAAAACTGGCTTGCACCCATTGTATGTGAACGTAGAGCTTATCACACCCGATCATCACATGGTGTCTCGGCACGACGAACTGTAGCAACGGTCCATACTCAGGGAGAACACTTATACCTTGAAATTTAGTGAGAGATCATCTTATAATGCTACCGTCCATGTAAGCAAAATAAGATGCATAAAGGATAAACATCACATGCAATCAATATAAGTGATATGATATGGCCATCATCATCTGGTGCCTTTGATCTCCATCTCCAAAGCACCGTCAGGACCACCATCGTCACCAGCTTGACACCTTGATCTCCATCGAAGCATCGTTGTCATCTCGCCAACTATTACTTCTATGACTATCCCTACCGCTTAGTGATAAAGTAAAGCAATTACATGGCGATCGCATGTCATACAATAAAGCCACAACCATATGGCTCCTGCCAGTTGCCGATAACTGTGTTACAAAACATGATCACCTCATACAATAAAATTTAGCATCATGTCTTGACCGTATCACATCACAACATGCCCTGCAAAAACAAGTTAGACGTCCTCTACTTTGTTGCTGCAAGTTTTACGTGGCTGCTACGGGCTGAGCAAGAACCTTTCTTACCTATGCATCAAAAACCACAACGCGGTATAGTGATTGCTTTTTGATCTTCAGAAAGAACCCTATTCATTCAATCCAATTCAACTAAAGTTGGAGAAACTGACACCCAACAACCACCTGTGTGCGAAGCACGTCGGTAGAAACAGTCTCGCGTAAGCGTACGCATAATGTAGGTCTGGGCCGCATCATCCAACAATACCGCCGAATCAAGAAACAACTAGTGACGGCAAGCAATATGTATATACCCACGCCCACAACTCCCTTGTGTTCTACTCGTGCATATAACATCTACGCATAGACCTGGCTCGGATGCCACTGTTGGGGAACGCAGTAATTTCAAAAAAATCCTACGCACACGCAAGATCATGGTGATGCATAGCAACGAGAGGGAAGAGTGTTGTCTACTTACCCTCGTAGACCGTAAGCGGAAGCATTATGACAACACGGTTGATGTAGTCGTACGTGTTCATGACCGACCGGTCCTAGCACAGAAGGAACGGCACCTCCGTGATCTGCACACGTTCGGCTCGGTGACATCCCACGAACTCACAATCCAGTAGAGTGTTGACGGAGAGCTTCGTCAGCACGATGGCACAATGACGGTGATGATGATGCTACCAGAACAGGTCTTCGCCTAAGCAGCGCTACGATATGACCGAGGTGGATTATGGTGGAGAGGGGCACCGCACACGGCTAAGATATCAATGATCAACTTGTGTGTCTATGGATTGTCCCCTCCCCCGTATATAAAGGAGTGGAGGAGGGGGAGGGGGTCGGCCTCCTAGGCGCGCCCCAAGGGGAGTCCTACTCCCACCGAGAGTAGGATTCCCCCCCGCCCCTTCCCTAGTTAGATTAGGAGAGAAGGAAGGGGGAGGAAGGAGGAAGGAAAGGGGGGCCACCCCCTCCCAATTCGGATTGGGATTGGGGGCGCCCCCTCCTTTGCTCCTTTCTCCTCTCTCCCACTATGGCCCAATAAGGCCCATATACCTCCCGGGGGGTTCCAGTAACCTCCCGGTACATCGGTAAATGCCCGATCTCACCCGGAACATTCCGATGTCCAAATATAGTCGTCCAATATATCAATCTTTATGTCTCAATCATTTCAAGACTCCGCATCATGTCCGTGATCATATCCGGGACTCCGAACTACCTTCGGTACGTCAAAACACATAAACTCATAATACGATCGAACGTTAAGCGTGCGGACCCTACGGCTTCGAGAACTATGTAGACATGACCGAGACTCGTCTCCGGTCAATAACCAGTAGCGGAACCTGGATGCTCATATTGATTCCTACATATTCTACGAAGATCTTTATCGGTCAAACCGCATAATGAGATACGTTGTTCCCTTTGTCATCGGTATGTTACTTGCCCGAGATTTGATCGTCGGTATCTCAATACCTAGTTCAATCTCGTTACCGGCAAGTCTCTTTACTCATTCCGTAATGCTAAATCCTGTAACTAACACATTAGTTACATTGCTTACAATGCTTATAGTGATGTACATTACCGAGAGGGCCCAGAGATACCTCTCCGACAATCGGAGTGACAAATCCTAATCTCGGTCTATGCCAACTCAAAAAACACCCTCGGGGACACCTATAGAGCGCCTTTATAATCACCCAGTTACGTTGTGACATTTGGTAGCACACACACTGTTCCTCCAGTATTCGGGAGTTAAATGATCTCATAGTCATAGGAACATGTATAAGTTATGGAGAAAGCAATAGCAACAAACTAAACGATCATCGTGCTAACCTAACGGATGGGTCAAATCAATCACATCATTCTCCAATGAGGTGATCCCGTTAATCAAATGACAACTCATGTCTATGGTTTGGAAACATAACCATCATTGATTAAACGAGCTGGTCAAGTACAGGCAAACTAGTGACACTCTGTTTGTCTATGTATTCACACATGTACTAAGTTTACAGTTAATACAATTATGGCATGAATAATAAACATTTGTCATGATATAAGGAAATATAAATAACAACTTTATTATTGCTTATAGGGCATATTTCCTTCATTTCACGCATAATCCAGTTGACCGCCTCCGGGCACCGAGACGTAGGGCTTTTACTTCCTCTGAGAAGGGCCTGAACTCGTAAATCTTGCTTGCACAACCTCGTCGTAGCTAGGATCTTGCCTCCTCATACGTACCCCCTAATCTACAGTCAGACTTAGAACCACGACAGTTGACGCCCACCTTGTGGCAGGTGTCTTAGCGACTTCCGGTGAGGTTGCAATCTTTTCCGATCCCCATCATCATGGTTTCCGGCAGTGGTTTGGCTGAGGGCCGCGAGATCCGTCTCGGCGCGCTCGTTTTCATCGCCGATGACTCCGCGTGGCTCCAAGAGGCTCCTCTCTATGTCGAGAGGCTCCCCATCCGCGGGGCGACGCACTTCTGTGCGTGAGTCCACGGCGTGCTTCTGCGGCAACCATCGACCCAGTATCGGCCGGCTCCCGCAACTTCTTCGCTTCCCGTTGCTCGCCGCCGCAAGCCATCTGGTCGATCACGGCTTCAGCGGTGATCAAGCACACGTTGGCTCGACAATCGACCACCTCTCAAGTCGCAGCAATCGAGCCCCACAAATCTCTCTACGGGTTGTTCGATCTGTCGACTGGCTCCATCGAGACCCTGTCCGAGTGTGACAGAAGAGACCCTGCAACAGAAGTCCTCATGGTCGACACGCCACGCAGCCCGGTTGGTGGCTCCAACCGGTACCAAAGGTGCCTTCTATATATACAACACTTACGAAAATTTCATTCTCCCTCTATTTCTTCCTCTGTTTCCCCATTGAAGCACCGCCTGCGCGCCCCGATCGACGCTGTCGACGTCGCCGCCCCCGTCTCTGTCGCCGCCCCTGGCCCGTCCCCGTCGCGCCGTCCCCGCGTCGCCGCCCCCGTGTCATGCCCCGGCCCGTCGCCGCCCCCGGCCGTCGCCTCGCCATCGCCGTCGCCCCGCTGTGAGCTCTCCCCCTCTAACCCCTCTCCCTCGCCCCCGGCGGCCACCATGGGCGCCGCCCCTCCCCGAGCCCATATACACACACACAAGCATGATGAACACACACACACACGTACATATGTATGAATTAATGCATGTATATATTAGTATATACGTATTTTGTATGTTTAATTAGTTTAGATTTTTTAGATTATTATTTTTTCACTAGTATATATGTATGAATACATGTTAGATGGATATAATTAGTGTTTAATTAGTATGGAAATTTTTTATATAATGTTGTTTTTCAGTTTTTTAATGGATGTATAAAAGTTGTGTTTTCTGTTTTTAGTGTCAGATGCTTAGTTAGTATGAAATAGCATATAGAATTTTGACATATGCAATGATAGCATAATTAGTGTTATATAGAAATGTTAGAAATTTTAGTTATCAAAATCCAATCATTAAAAAAATGTTACTTTTTGCGGGCATATAGCTAGTATTTGTTCTCGACGATGCCCGACCCGCATCCTCGCCGTCGACCCGTCCGCGACGACGTCCGACTGACCCATGTCCTGGACTGGGCTCCACCGGGCTGGCACTAGGAGGTGCTGCCTGGAGGGGCGCGCCGCTTGATGAGGAACTCGGCCCCGGGTCCCGTCGTCGACCCTGATTTCGTTTGGTGGCGTTCGCGTGGGCCAGTTTCAGTGCGGAGGGAGCCGGCCCCGCCAGAGGTGGTACGTCGCCGTGTCAAGGAGGAGGACGAGCACGTCCATCGCTACATGGTTGCGTTAGAGGGCGGCAGGTTCTCCACTACCTGGCAGTTTCTTCAGGGATCTCACTTTAGCTATGATCCTGTGAGGGTTCCTTCTCTTTGGGTGTCCACCGCCCGCGCCACAGGAACCGCGAGTGTCCTAGATTCTTCTGTAGTATTCGATCTTTAATTAGATACCTAGCCAGTGATGTACTATTCAATATTATATATTATTCGAGACGATGTATTCAAGATTATATCTATTATTCGAGACGATGTATTCGAGATTATATCTATTATTCGAGACGATGTAATTTGAATACTAAATTGTTTTATATTTCTTTTGGCATAGTTAAATAAAAGCTATGGCGGACAATACTGACAGAGAGGGAGAACACACCATGTTCGATATAATACGCGGGCCAGATGATGATTAGAATGAAGAAGATTATGACGGCTCCAAATTTCTAAACAAGACCGGAGAGGGTGATATGATATTCGATCGCGACGACCGAATTGATGAAGTCATGAACTACGATTATGACAATGACGAAGAACATGTTGATCCTGAAACAACAAAGACCGGCGAGGTATATATATTTATATAAGCAGGCATCTGGTGATCATCACATGTTTTAAATGAGTTGAAGATATATTAAGAAATCGATCTTTCTTCTTTCAGCCATCCGGATCGAGCAAATCTTCAGGCAACAGGACGAAACGAGGCCCGAACAAAAAGTTGAAGGAGGGCGTAAAGTATAATATCGAGGTAATCAGACCTAATGGCGAACCAACTCCCGATCTCCCTTCAAGAATGGAGAGAGCCAGCAAAGCCATGTCCAGATCTTACTTTTGTCGACGACAGACAAAAAAGTCTTCTTTGGGATACTCTCATGGAACATTTCACCCTACCAGATCATTTCACAGAAGCAGATGTGCAGAAAGTCAAGGACGCTGCTCTTAGGAAGATGGCGGTTGCATTCAAGAACCACAAGAATCGTGAATGGGACAAGTATGTCAAGGGAGGAAGGAAGACTCCAGTATTCGAGGGAACACTAGAGAATCAAAGTGCTCATTGGGACGATTTCGTGAAATTCAAGGATTCAGAATTAGCTAAGGAACGGTCGAGAATAAACAAGAAGAATTCCGAAAAAAGGATAAGTTCCATAAGCTGGGGCCAGGTGGCTATGCGGTGGCAATGCCTAAGTGGGATAAGTCTGAGAAAGAGATGGAGGATGCAGGTGACACTCCGGTTACTAAGAGCTGGCCCCCCAGGTGCAGGACTTGGTTCTATGCGCATGGGGGGGGAGTTGGACCCAAAGACAGGCAAAGTTTCGATGAAGGCATGTCTGAACGGAGCCGACGATAATATACTTGTTGCAATAGAAGAGGCTCGAACGGGGGTGTTCCAGCCCAACAAAGAGAACGACGAGCTTACGTGTGCCCTGGGAAATCCTGAACACCCGGGAAGAACACGAGGCAAGGGCGCTATTCCATGGTATGAGGGGTTTTCGGACTGGAACGCCGACTACAGAACCCGTGTGAGAAGGAAGATTGCGGAGGAGAAGCAGAGGAAGATGGAGGAGGAGAAGAGGAAGCTGGACTATGAATGCCATCAAGGCCTAGAATCAGCGCACGTGGACTTGGTAGTCAAATTCCAGCGGCAGCAGGAGCAGATCGACTCACTTAGCCAGCAAAGGGGGTCTCAGCAGCTGCAGCAGCTAGCGGATGATCCAGCATTGGATACCACCGCCCCATCCATGCCGAGAAGCAGCGTGGGTTCCGCCCCATTTGACGCAATGCTGGATAGATACCCTGTGGATGACATCGCGGAGAACACTAACTGCGAGCTACACTTCAAAAGTAAGAACATATCCTTGAAGGTGGCGGACGGCGTTGCTTATACAAATTCCCCCGATGCAACCTTCCATTGCAACCCGATTCCAGCAGGCTATGCTCGTGTCGTAGTTGATGAGGTGGTGGACCAATATTCGGGGCTAGAGCTTGACATTCCTGGAGGTGACGAGGAGCACACACTCGGAGATGCCAAACATCGTATCATCCTATGGAGAAAGGATTGCATCATCTTTCGAAGGCCACCGACACCGCGTCACCCGACTCCTCGTCGAAGTCCGCCACTGAGTCAGCAGACTACCACTCCTCCAAGTCCACCAACGCGTGAGGCCACTCCTCCTCCTCCATGTCCGGCAAAGTGTCAGGCCACTCCTCCTCCAAGTCTGACACAGCGTCAGATGTCCACTCCTCCTCCAAGTCCGGCACAACCTCAGGCCACTCCTCCTCCAAGTCCGGCACAGCTTTAGGCCACTCCTCCTCATCCAACTCAGCCCCGTCAGCCGTCTCCGCCGCCTCAGCAATCGCAGAAGAGACACCCCGTAGCTATGGTGCGTAGCGGTACGAGTCGAGGTCATAGTATAGGAAGTACAGGCGGAGGCAAGCGATATAAATATGGTCAAAACCTCACTACTCCTCTTCCTGAGAGGGCTTACGACAGGACCGAGGAGCAAACCAATGCCATAGTGCGGGCAGAAGTCGACGCCCATTTTGGACCGAAACCGCCACCGCCGCCAAGGGAGAAAGTGCCTGTGGAAGTAGTTGACCACTTCATTCGTATGGCTCAACCACTAGCTCCTAAGCCTGTTGACACAGACTATGAGCGCCACATCAGGAAGTTACATCGACAACGTCTACAGAAGGAGGCGAGCTCGAGCTCGAGCAAACAACAAGCAGCTGTCAAAAAATGCGAGAAAACCGTTGCCCAGCTGGGAGAACATGCGGCGCAATCGATCCCCCCGCTTGTTGTGCCGCCAACAACACGTGACGGTACGTGCGCCCAATATTATTGTCGGCAAACAGTTTACGTTCCCGAGGTGGGCGATGTGGTAATAACCCAGGAGCATATAATGCAGGCTGAAACTCTCAACATCACTGTTGGACAACTCCTCGAGATCGAGGACATGCCTGTGCTTACAGAGGAGGAAATAAAATGGAAATATGCCCGGGGCCAACCTTTGGTCAAGCCAGAAGAGGTCAAGAAGCTCCCAACGAGAATGTATGAATTGCATCAATGGTACATGGACATTACCAAGAGATCTGATCGAGAGTCCCTCATGGTGCAAGTCAAGAAGGATCATTACTACCATCAGAAACCTGTGATCGTTGAGTATTCTGAACTGTTTCGGTTATACAATCAAGATGCACTCGACAAATCTATCGTCAGTTGCTATTGGCTGTAAGTGATTTCTTTCTGTAATTTAAGTCTCAAGCTAGCTGTAGTGATCCTTTTGATCAATCATTACCTGTAATTATCCTCACTATATTCTTTTCTGTGGTATTATGCAGGATGAAGATGTATGAAATGAGAAAAGGTGGACGCTATGGCATTGGGTTCATTGACCCAAACACCGTTAATGAATACACATGGAAAATAAACAAGCATCATGAAAAGCAGGTAGAGGACAGCATGCTAGAGTTCTTGAAGCGCCTCAAATACAATGAAGATATACTACTTCCTTACAACTTCTAGTGAGTCACACTTTCTTGTACTACAAATTCTCTGTTTTTGCCTACTAGCTAGCTACATGTTTTTGCTTACATATGCCCGCTTAATTAAGACATGCAAACGTGTGTGCATGCAGATTTCACTGGATCTTGTGTATCATTAAAGTTGACGCCAGAACAGTTGAAATACTAGACTCACTACTCAAAGCAAATAGTGACTATAACATCTTGTTTGGGATAGTCAACAGGTAATTTCAATCATTATTAACTATATATCTCGGCCTATTTAGTTCATCATTTCATGATATGAACTATTTAATAACCCCTTTATTCATTTTCTTTGTCGGCGGGCAGGGCTTGGGCAAGGTTCAGCAGCGTCACGGAAGGCGAATGGAAACGACAGCTGAAATGGTTTCGACCCAAGGTAAGTAATTAAGTAGTACTAGCTAGCTAGCTAGCTGCCATCTCTTTAATTATCATGCTTGATTAATTATTATCTAATCAAATTAAATTCCATTCTCGTAATAAAGGCCCTGAAGCAGGCGCATGGGACTGATCTGTGTGCATTCTACGTTTGCAAGAACATTCGCATGATGGCGTCCGAAAGGAGCAGATCTCAAAGACAGGAATGGGTACGCTTGTCAGAACACTATTCACAATTTTTACACCATTATCGGTATCTAGTCACACAACTAATACACATGCATATTGATCTCGTTCTTAACAGTTCATAGAGGTGCGGGACAAGCTCCTAGAAACAGAGAGCGTAGAAGCACTTCAAGAGGAAATAGCGGGATTTTTGCTCGACCAGGTCATAAATCCGAAGGGAGAATACTATTACCCGCTACCGCCCCCATCAACCAGGTCATGAACCACTTCCAATTGTCATCGTGCTCCAAAGGCACCAATTAGGCTAATGCCACTGGCTCCGAAGGGAACATGCATATGTAGGAGAAATTGTATATAGCTATGCATGTGTGTATGTGTGAATTAATATGGTGGTTTGTGAGACATTGATGATATATATATGATTGGTTCTACTAGAAATTCTATTTATATATATATATATATATATGTATATATATGTGCATAACGTGTACAATGTGTAGTATCGTAAAATACCAGCAAACGAAAAAGAATTAAAATGGAAAACACAAAATTAAATGAAAAAGAAATCATAAAACCAAAAACCCCCCAAACATTTTAGTACCGGTTGGTGTTACCAACCGGTACTAAAGGGCTCCTGGCCCCCGGAGCTGGCTCGTGCCACGTGGTTGCCCTTTAGCACCGGTTCGTGCTGAACCGATACTAAAGGGAGGGGGCCTTTAGTGCCCACACTTTAGTGCCGATTATGGAACCGGCACTAAAGGGCCTTACGAACCGGTGCTATTGCTCGGTTCTGCACTAGTGGCCTGGTTTCCGCCACAGTGATGGTAGCGACGGTGGCGGTGATCCGTCGCATGTTCACGAAGAATATCGTCCTCAAGGCCTCACTTCGCAGCAGAGGGAGGAGCTACATCATCGCAATACGGAAGCACTCCACACTCCCATCGTCGGGGAAACCTATGAGGCTCGGGCCTTGGAGGCTGCGTGCCTGGCCACACCGGCTGAGCACGCGCGACTGGAGAACCTTCAGCATTCACTCATTGAACGCGCTCGACGGCTGATTCCTGAATCTAGTCAACGATAGTGTCAATTGTTCCCACCCGAACCTCAGGTATACCGCACTCCGATTCAGAATCTTACTGTTGCGGCCCACATAGCAGAGTCGATCCAGCCGTCCCAATCAGAGGCTGGAAGGGGTTTGATGCAAATTCGAACGCTGCTCCGGGCAGCAGGAGAGCATAACATCGTAGTTTCCCAGTCGTGCAACAAGATCCATAGCAGGTCCGTGGTGGCGGACACCGTCCAGTCGGTCCACAGCCCAAGATCGCCTTTGTGGCATGAGGGCCGAGGGCACCATCAAGAGCAGTACATGGGTCAGAACCACGAGCAATATGATCATCGGTTCGGCCATGAAGATCGTCGTCGAGTACCCACGCCCCCTCTGAGGGGCGGATCATATGCACCCTGGCGACCTGATGACAGGTTTCCGTATAGTGACGAGCGAAGACTTCCAGTCAACCCCAGAGAGCCCGGATTTGATGCAAGGTCAATTTTGGTACAAGGTCTGGTTGACCGGAATAGAGCTCACAGAGAAGGATAGGACAGAGATCATCCAACAAGCAGCCGAGTGCATGTATCTGGGCCTGAATGTTTCAGCAATGCCATCAGGGCCACAGAAATTCATCTCAACTTCAGGTTGGCGACTGGGGTAAGTAAGTTCACTAGTGAATCCAAACCTGACACTTGGCTAGAGGACTACCGAGTGGCTGTACAGATTGGTGGCGGTAATGGTGATGTAGCCATGAAACATCTCCCTCTGATGCTGGAAGGGTCAGCCATGGCTTGCTTGAATCAGTTGGCTCCTGGCAGTATATTCAGATGGGAAGAGTTGGACCGAGTGTTCGTTAGGACATTTGAGGGCACCTGCAAGCGGCCTGCAGGGCTGACTAAATTGCAGCATTGTGTGCAGAAACTGAATGAGACTTTGAGTGATTACATCCAGAGGTGGACCACTTTGCATCACATAGTGGAAAACGTGTCACCGCACCAGGCAGTTTGGGCCTTGAAGGAGGGCGTTCGGTATAGAGAGCTTAACCTGAAATTCGGTCGGACAGGGGATACGACTCTAACTCGAATGATGGAAATAGCCACTCGGTATGCTAACGGCGAGGAAGAAGACCGACTCTGCAGTGGCAAGAACAAACCAGTCGCCCAGTATGCTGGAGGAGGTAATTCCAATCGGAAACAAAAGCGCAAAGCCGAACCCGCCGCTCCTGGTGAAACTGCAGTGGTGACCCAGGGAAAATTCAAAGGAAAACCTAAAGGGCCATGGGTCCCCAAAAAGGTGAAAGACTCAGCAGGAATTGATGTGTTAGATTTGCCGTGCCATATACACACCAAGAAGGATGAAGAGGGGAACATGATTTATCCCAAGCATACAACTCGACAATGTCGACTCCTTATCAAGCAATTCCGAGAGGGCCAGCCCAGTGAGAAAGAGAAGGAATCGGATAAGGATGAAGACAAAGAGGAGGATGATGGTTTTCCCAATATCAATGCAACTTTGGTGATTTTTGCTGACGCTGAGAGCAAAAGTCGAGTGAAAGTCATCAACAGAGAACTGAACATGGTTGGTCCGGCAACGCCAACATATTTGAAGTGGTCTAAGACTCCCATTACATTCGACCAATCTGACCACCCGGCACACGTTCCTACCCCAGGGCGGCAAGCGCTGGTGGTCGACCCAGTCGTTCGGGGCACTCAGTTGACCAACGTCCTGATGGATGGTGGCAGTGGCTTGAACATTTTGTATGCTGAGACTCTCCGAGAGATGGGCATCCCGATGTCCAGGCTTAGTGAAAGCAATATGCGCTTCCACGGTGTCATCCCTGGGAAGAAAGGTGATTCACTCGGCCAGATAACTCTTAACGTGGTTTTCGATGATTCAAAGAAGTACCGCAAAGAAAAGTTGACATTTGAAGTTATGGATTTTCACAGTGCTTTGTTGGGGAACGCAGTAATTTCAAAAAATTTCCTACGCACACGCAAGATCATGGTGATGCATAGCAACCAGGGGGAGAGTCTGATCTACATACCCTTGTAGATCGCAACGGAAGCGTTGACACAACGTAGAGGAAGTAGTCGTACGTCTTCTTCCCGATCCGACCGATCTAAGCACCGTTACTCCGGCACCTCCGAGTTCTTAGCACACGTACAGCTCGATGACGATCCCCGGGCTCCGATCCAGCAAAGCTTCGGGGAGGAGTTCCGTTAGCACGACGGCGTGGTGACGATATTCTACCGACGCAGGGCTTCGCCTAAGCACTACAACGATATGATCGAGGTGGAATATGGTGGCAAGGGGCACCGCACACGGCTAAGGAACGATCTCAATGATCAACTTGTGTGTCTAGAGGTGCCCCCTGCCTCCGTATATAAAGGAGCCAAGGGGGAGGGGTGCGGCCAGCCCTATGGAGGCGCAGGAGGAGTCCTACTCCTATCGGGAGTAGGACTCCCCCCCCCCAATCCTATTCCAACTAGGATTCCCAAGGGGGAAAGAGGGAGAGGGGTGGCCGGCCACCTCTCCTAGTCCTAATAGGACTAGGGGAGGGGGGAGGCGCACAGCCCTTATGGGCAGCCCTTTCACCTTTCCACTAAGGCCCACTAAGGCCCATATGATTCCCGGGGGCTTCCGGTAACCTCCCGGTACTCCGGTAAAATCTCGATTTCACCCGGAACACTTCCGATGTCCAAACATAGGCTTCCAATATATCAATCTTTATGTCTCGACCATTTCGAGACTCCCCGTCATGTCCGTGATCACATCCGGGACTCCGAACAACCTTCGGTACATCAAAATGCATAAACTCATAATAACTGTCATCGTAACGTTAAGCGTGCGGACCCTATGGTTCGAGAACAATGTAGACATGACCGAGACACGTCTCCGGTCAATAACCAATAGCGGGACCTGGATGCCCATATTGGCTCCTACATATTCTACGAAGATCTTTATCGGTCAGACCGCATAACAACATACGTTGTTCCCTTTGTCATCGGTATGGTTACTTGCCCGAGATTCGATCGTCGGTATCCAATACCTAGTTCAATCTCGTTACCGGCAAGTCTCTTTACTCATTCCGTAATACATCATCTCACAACTAACATATTAGTTGTAATGCTTGCAAGGCTTATGTGATGTGTATTACCGAGAGGGCCCAGAGATACCTCTCCGACAATCGGAGTGACAAATCAATCTCGAAATACGCCAACCCAACATCTACCTTTGGAGACACCTGTAATGCTCCTTTATAATCACCCAGTTACGTTGTGACGTTTGGTAGCACCCAAAGTGTTCCTCCGGCAAACGGGAGTTGCATAATCTCATAGTCATAGGAACATGTATAAGTCATGAAGAAAGCAATAGCAACATACTAAACGATCGGGTGCTAAGCTAATGGAATGGGTCATGTCAATCAGATCATTCAACTAATGATGTGACCTCGTTAATCAAATAACAACTCATTGTTCATGGTCAGGAAACATAACCATCTTTGATTAACGAGCTAGTCAAGTAGAGGCATACTAGTGACACTTTGTTTGTCTATGTATTCACACATGTATTATGTTTCCGGTTAATACAATTCTAGCATGAATAATAAACATTTATCATGATATAAGGAAATAAATAATAACTTTATTATTGCCTCTAGGGCATATTTCCTTCATGCTTATCATGCTATTTTGGGCAGACCTGCATATGCCCGCTTCATGGCTCGACCATGTTACGTATACCTCAAGCTGAAGATGCCTGGTCCCAAAGGTGTGATCACGATCACTGGTAATCGGCAGAGAGCGGAGGAGTGCTTCTAGAAGGACTCAAAGATTGCCGACGAACAGATGGCAGCAGTGGAATTGCAAGAGTACCAGAAGAACGCAGATCCGGGTGATTTGTTACGTGCCAAGAAGCTTGCTTCAGAATCTACATTTCAGTCGTCTGGTGAAACAAAGCAAGTTCATATTCACCCGACCGATCCCAATGCTGCTCCGACTATGAGATTATGGAATGGGTCATGTCAATCAGATCATTCTCTTAATGATGTGATCCCGTTAATCAAATAACAACTCATTGTTCATGGTTAGGAAACATAACCATCTTTGATTAACGAGCTAGTCAAGTAGAGGCATACTAGTGACACTTTGTTTGTCTATGTATTCACACATGTATTATGTTTCCGATTAATACAATTCTAGCATGAATAATAAACATTTATCATGATTATAAGGAAATAAATAATAACTTTATTATTGCCTCTAGGGCATATTTCCTTCAGTCTCCCACTTGCACTAGAGTCAATAATCTAGATTACACTGTAATGATTCTAACACCCATGGAGCCTTGGTGCTGATCATGTTTTGCTCGTGGAAGAGGCTTAGTCAACGGGTCTGCAACATTCAAATCCGTATGTATCTTGCAAATCTCTATGTCTCCCACCTGGACTAGATCCCGGATGGAGTTGAAGCGTCTCTTGATGTGTTTGGTCCTTTTGTGAAATCTGGATTCCTTTGCCAAGGCAATTGCACCAGTATTGTCACAAAAGATTTTCATTGGACCCGATGCATTAGGTATGACACCTAGATCGGATATGAACTCCTTCATCCAGACTCCTTCATTCGCTGCTTCCGAAGCAGCTATGTACTCCGCTTCACATGTAGATCCCGCTATGACGCTTTGTTTAGAACTGCACCAACTGACAGCTCCACCGTTTAATGTAAAAACGTATCCGGTTTGCGATTTAGAATCGTCCGGATCAGTGTCAAAGCTTGCATCAACGTAACCTTTTACGGTGAGCTCTTTGTCACCTCCATATACGAGAAACACATCCTTAGTACTTTTTAGGTATTTCAGGATGTTCTTGACCGCTGTCCAGTGATCCACTCCTGGATTACTTTGGTACCTCCCTGCTAAACTTATAGCAAGGCACACATCAGGTCTGGTACACAGCATTGCATACATGATAGATCCTATGGCTGATGCATAGGGAACATCTTTCATATTCTCTCTATCTTCTGCAGTGGTCGGGCATTGAGTCTTACTCAACTTCACACCTTGTAACACAGGCAAGAACCCTTTCTTTGCTTGATCCATTTTGAACTTCTTCAAAAAAATTGTCAAGGTATGTGCTTTGTGAAAGTCCAATTAAGCGTCTTGATCTCTCTCTATAGATCTTAATGCCTAATATGTAAGCAGCTTCACCGAGGTCTTTCATTGAAAAACTTTTATTCAAGTATCCCTTTATGCTATCCAGAAATTCTATATCATTTCCAATCAGCAATATGTCATCCACATATAATATCAGAAATGCTACAGAGCTCCCACTCACTTTCTTGTAAATACAGGCTTCTCCGAAAGTCTGTATAAAACCAAATGCTTTGATCACACTATCAAAACGTTTATTCCAACTCCGAGAGGCTTGCACCAGTCCATAAATGGATCGCTGGAGCTTGCACACTTTGTTAGCTCCCTTTGGATCGACAAAACCTTCCGGTTGCATCATATACAACTCTTCTTCCAGAAATCCATTCAGGAATGCAGTTTTGACATCCATCTGCCAAATTTCATAATCATAAAATGCGGCAATTGCTAACATGATTCGAACGGACTTAAGCATCGCTACGGGTGAGAAGGTCTCATCGTAGTCAATCCCTTAAACTTGCCGAAAACCTTTTGCGACAAGTCGAGCTTTGTAGACAGTAACATTACCATCAGCGTCATTCTTCTTCTTAAAGATCCATTTATTCTCAATTGCTTGCCGATCATCGGGCAAGTCAACCAAAGTCCATACTTTGTTCTCATACATGGATCCCATCTCAGATTTCATGGCTTCAAGCCACTTTGCGGAATCTGGGCTCACCATCGCTTCTTCATAGTTCGTAGGTTCATCATGATCTAGTAGCATGACTTCCAGAACAGGATTACCGTACCACTATGGTGCGGATCTTACTCTGGTTGATCTACGAGGTTCAGTAGTATCTTGATCTGAAGTTTCATGATCATTATCATTGGCTTCCTCACTAACTGGTGTAGGTGTCACTGAAACAGTTTTCTGTGATGAACTACTTTCCAGTAAGGGAGCAGGTATAGTTACCTTGTCAAGTTCTACTTTCCTCCCACTCACTTCTTTCGAGAGAAACTCCTTCTAGAGAGGATCCATTCTTAGCAACGAATGTCTTGCCTTCGGATCTGTGATACAAGGTGTACCCAACAGTTTCCTTTGGGTATCCTATGAAGACACATTTCTCCGATTTGGGTTCGAGCTTATCAGGTTGAAGCTTCTTCACATAAGCATCGCAGCCCCAAACTTTAAGAAACGACAACTTAGGTTTCTTGCCAAACCACAGTTCATAAGGCGTTGTCTCAACGGATTTTGATGGTGCCCTATTTAACGTGAATGCAGCCGTCTCTAGAGCATAACCCCAAAACGATAGCGGTAAATCAGTAAGAGACATCATAGATCGCACCATATCTAGTAAAGTACGATTACGACGTTCGGACACACCATTACGCTGTGGTGTTCCAGGTGGCGTGAGTTGCGAAACTATTCCACAATTTTTCAAATGTACACCAAACTCGTAACTCAAATATTCTCCTCCACGATCAGATCGTAGAAACTTTATTTTCTTGTTACGATGATTTTCAACTTCACTCTGAAATTCTTTGAACTTTTCAAATGTTTCAGACTTATGTTTCATTAAGTAGATATATCCATATCTGCTTAAATCATCTGTGAAGGTGAGAAAATAACGATATCCGCCACGAGCCTCAATATTCATCGGACCACATACATCGGTATGTATGATTTCCAACAAATCTGTTGCTCTCTCCATAGTACCAGAGAACGGTGTTTTAGTCATCTTGCCCATGAGGCACGGTTCGCAAGTAACAAGTGATTCATAATAAAGTGGTTCCAAAAGTCCATCAGTATGGAGTTTCTTCATGCGCTTTACACCGATATGACCTAAACGACAGTGCCACAAATAAGTTACACTTTCATTATCAACTCTACATCTTTTGGCTTCAACACTATGAATATGTGTATTACTACTATCGAGATTCAATAAAAATAGACCACTCTTCAAGGGTGCATGACCATAAAAGATATTACTCATATAAATAGAACAACCATTATTCTCTGATTTAAATGAATAACCGCCTCGCATTAAACAAGATCCAGATATAATGTTCATGCTCAACGCTGGCACCCAATAACAATTATTTAGGTCTAATATTAATCCCGAAGGTAGATGTAGAGGTAGCGTGCCGACCGCGATCACATCGACTTTGGAACCGTTTCCCACGCGCATCGTCACCTCGTCCTTTGCCAGTGCCCGCTTATTCCGTAGTCCCTGTTTCGAGTTGCAAATATTAGCAACAGAACCAGTATCAAATACCCAGGTGCTACTGCGAGCTCTAGTAAGGTACACATCAATAACATGTATATCACATATACCTTTGTTCACCTTGCCATCCTTCTTATCCGCCAAATACTTGGGGCAGTTCCACTTCCAGTGACCAGTCTGCTTGCAGTAGAAGCACTCAGTTTCAGGCTTAGGTCTAGACTTGGGTTTCTTCTCCTGAGCAGCAACTTTCTTGCCGTTCTTCTTGAAGTTCCCCTTCTTCTTCCCTTTGCCCTTTTTCTTGAAACTAGTGGTCTTGTTAACCATCAACACTTGATGCTCCTTCTTGATTTCTACCTCCGCAGCTTTCAGCATTGAGAAGAGCTCGGGAATAGTCTTGTTCATCCCTTGCATATTATAGTTCATCACGAAGCTCTTGTAGCTTGGTGGCAGTGATTGGAGAATTCTGTCAATGACGCAATCATCCGGAAGATTAACTCCCAATTGAATCAAGTGATTATTATACCCAGACATTTTGAGTATATGCTCACTGACAGAACTGTTCTCCTCCATCTTGCAGCTATAGAACTTATTGGAGACTTCATATCTCTCAATCCGGGCATTTGCTTGAAATATTAACTTCAACTCCTGGAACATCTCATATGCTCCATGACGTTCAAAACGTCATTGAAGTCCCAATTCTAAGCCGTAAAGCATGGCACACTGAACTATCGAGTAGTCATCAGCTTTGCTCTGCTAGACGTTCATAACATCTGGTGTTGCTCCAGCAGCAGGCCTGGCACCCAGCGGTGCTTCCAGGACGTAATTCTTCTGAGCAGCAATGAGGATAATCCTCAAGTTACGGACCCAGTCCGTATAATTGCTACCATCATCTTTCAACTTTGCTTTCTCAAGGAACGCATTAAAATTCAACGGAACAACAGCACGAGCCATCTATCTACAATCAACATAAACAAGCAAGATACTATCAGGGACTAAGTTCATGATGAATTTAAGTTCAATTAATCATATTACTAAAGAACTCCCACTTAGATAGACATCCCTCTAATCTTCTAAGTGATTACGTGATCCAAATCAACTAAACCATAACCGATCATCACGTGAGATGGAGTAGTTTTCAATGGTGAACATCGTTTATGTTGATCATATCTACTATATGATTCACGCTCGACCTTTCGGTCTCCGTGTTCCGAGGCCATATCTGCATATGCTAGGCTCGTCAAGTTTAACCTGAGTATTCTGCTTGTGCAAAACTGGCTTGCACCCGTTGTAGATGGACGTAGAGCTTATCACACCCGATCATCACGTGGTGTCTGGGCACGACGAACTTTGGCAACGGTGCATACTCAGGGAGAACACTTCTTGATAATTTAGTGAGAGATCATCTTATAATGCTACCGTCAATCAAAGCAAGATAAGATGCATAAAAAGATAAACATCACATGCAATCAATATAAGTGATATGATATGGCCATCATCATCTTGTGCTTGTGATCTCCATCTCCGAAGCACCATCGTGATCACCATCATCACCGGCGCGACACCTTGATCTCCATCGTAGCATCGTTGTCGTCTCGCCAATCTTATGCTTCCACGACTATCACTACCGTTTAGTAATAAAGTAAAGCATTACATCGCGATTGCATTGCATACAATAAAGCGACAACCATATGGCTCCTGCCAGTTGCCGATAACTCGGTTACAAAACATGATCATCTCATACAATAAAATTCAGCATCATGCCTTGACCATATCACATCACAACATGCCCTGCAAAAACAAGTTAGACGTCCTCTACTTTGTTGTTGCAAGTTTTACGTGGCTGCTACGGGCTTAAGTAAGAACCAATCTCACCTACGCATCAAAACCACAACGATAGTTTGTCAAATAGACTCTGTTTTAACCTTCGCAAGGACCGGGCGTAGCCATACTTGGTTCAACTAAAGTTGGAGAGACAGTCGCCCGCAAGCCACCTGTGTGCAAAGCACGTCGGGGGAACCGGTCTCGCGTAAGCGTACGCGTAAGGTTGGTTCGGGTCGTCTCGTCCAACAATACCACCGAACCAAAGTATGACATGCTGGTAGGCAGTATGACTTGTATCGCCCACAACTCACTTGTGTTCTACTCGTGCAAATAACATCAAACCATAAAACCTAGGCTCGGATGCCACTGTTGGGGAACATAGTAATTTCAAAAAAATTCCTACGCACACGCAAGATCATGGTGATGCATAGCAACGAGGGGGAGAGTCTGATCTACATACCCTTGTAGATCGCAACGGAAGCGTTGACACAACGTAGAGGAAGTAGTCGTACGTCTTCTTCCCGATCCGACCGATCTAAGCACTGTTACTCCGGCACCTCCGAGTTCTTAGCACACGTACAGCTCGATGACGATCCCCGGGCTCCGATCCAGCAAAGCTTCGGGGAGGAGTTTCGCTAGCACGACGGCGTGGTGACGATCTTGATGTTCTACCGACGCAGGGCTTCGCCTAAGCACTACAACGATATGATCGAGGTGGAATATGGTGGCAAGGGGCATCGCACACGGCTAAGGAACGATCTCAATGATCAACTTGTGTGTCTAGAGGTTCCCCCTGCCTCCGTATATAAAGGAGCCAAGGGGGAAGGGTGCGGCCAGCCCTATGGAGGCGCAGGAGGAGTCCTACTCCTACCGGGAGTAGGACTCCCCCCCCCCAATCCTATTCCAACTAGGATTCCCAAGGGGGAAAGAGGGAGAGGGGTGGCCGGCCACCTCTCCTAGTCCTAATAGGACTAGGGGAGGGGGGAGGTGCGCAGCCCTTATGGGCAGCCCTTTCACCTTTCCACTAAGGCCCACTAAGGCCCATATGATTCCCGTGGGGTTCCGGTAACCTCCCGGTACTCCGGTAAAATCCCGATTTCACCCGGAACACTTCCGATGTCCAAACATAGGCTTCCAATATATCAATCTTTATGTCTCGACCATTTCGAGACTCCTCGTCATGTCCGTGATCACATCCGGGACTCTGAACAACCTTCGGTACATCAAAATGCATAAACTCATAATAACTGTCATCGTAACGTTAAGCGTGCGGACCCTACGGTTCGAGAACAATGTAGACATGACCGAGACACGTCTCCGGTCAATAACCAATAGCGGGACCTGGATGCCCATATTGGCTCCTACATATTCTACGAAGATCTTTATCGGTCAGACCGCATAACAACATACGTTGTTCCCTTTGTCATCGGTATGTTACTTGCCCGAGATTCGATCATCGGTATCCAATACCTAGTTCAATCTCGTTACCGGCAAGTCTCTTTACTCGTTCCGTAATACATCATCTCACAACTAACATATTAGTTGTAATGCTTGCAAGGCTTATGTGATGTGTATTACTGAGAGGGCCCAGAGATACCTCTCCAACAATCGGAGTGACAAATCCTAATCTCGAAATACGCCAACCCAACATCTACCTTTGGAGACACCTGTAATGCTCCTTTATAATCACCCAGTTACGTTGTGACGTTTGGTAGCACCCAAAGTGTTCCTCCGGCAAATGGGAGTTGCATAATCTCATAGTCATAGGAACATGTATAAGTCATGAAGAAAGCAATAGCAACATACTAAACGATCGGGTGCTAAGCTAATGGAATGGGTCATGTCAATCAGATCATTCAACTAATGATGTGACCTCGTTAATCAAATAACAAATCATTGTTCATGGTCAGGAAACATAACCATCTTTGATTAACGAGCTAGTCAAGTAGAGGCATACTAGTGACACTTTGTTTGTCTATGTATTCACACATGTATTATGTTTCCGGTTAATACAATTCTAGCATGAATAATAAACATTTATCATGATTATAAGGAAATAAATAATAACTTTATTATTGCCTCTAGGGCATATTTCCTTCATGCTTATCATGCTATTTTGGGCAGACCTGCATATGCCCGCTTCATGGCTCGACCATGTTACGTATACCTCAAGCTGAAGATGCCTGGTCCCAAAGGTGTGATCACGATCACTGGTAATCGGCAGAGAGCGGAGGAGTGCTTCTAGAAGGACTCAAAGATTGCCGACGAACAGATGGCAGCAGTGGAATTGCAAGAGTACCAGAAGAACGCAGATCCGGGTGATTTGTTACGTGCCAAGAAGCTTGCTTCAGAATCTACATTTCAGTCGTCTGGTGAAACAAAGCAAGTTCATATTCACCCGACCGATCCCAATGCTGCTCCGACTCATATCTCAACAACACTCGACAACAAATAGGAAGAAGCGCTCATTCAGTTCCTCCGTGAGAACTGGGACATCTTTGCATTGAAGGCTTTTGACATGCCAGGTGTACCCAAAGGACTGGCTGAGCACTGTTTGTGAGTCGACCCAAAAGCAAAACCTGTCAAAGAGCATCTCCATCGTCCCGCCGTGGAGAAGAGGAAGGCAATTGGTGAAGAGGTGGCTCGGCTTCTGGCAGCTGAGTTCATCCGCGAAATATACCACTCCGAATGACTCACCAATGTTGTCATGGTCCCCAAGAAAGACGATCCACTTCGCATGTGCATCGACCTCAAGCATCTCAATCGGGCCTGCCTGAAAGATCATTTCCATCTGCCCCGCATTGATCAAATTGTTGACTGATACGTCTCCAACGTATCTATAATTTTTGATTGCTCCAGGCTATATTATCTATTGTTTTGGACATTATTGGGCTTTATTATCCACTTTTATATTATTTTTGGGACTAACCTATTAACCGGAGGCCCAGCCCAGAATTGTTGTTTTTTTGCCTGTTTTAGGGTTTCGAAGAAAAAGAATATGAAACGGAGTCCAAACGGAATGAAACCTTCGGGAACGTGATTTGATGACCCACAAGTATAGGGGATCTATCGTAGTCCTTTCGATAAGTAAGAATGTCAAACCCAATGAGGAGCACAAGGAAATGATAAGCGGTTTTCAGCAAGGTATTCTCTGCAAGTACTGAAATAAGTGGTAACAGATAGTTTTGTCATAAGATAATTTGTAACGAGCAACAAGTAACAAAAGTAAATAAAGTGCAGCAACTTGGCCCATTCCTTTTTGAAGCAAAGGACAATCCTGGACAAACTCTTATATAAGGAAAAGCGCTCCCGAGGACACATGGGAATATCGTCAAGCTAGTTTTCATCACATTCATATGATTCGCGTTCGGTACTTTGATAATTTGATATGTGGGTGGACCAGTGCTTGGGTGCTGTTCTTACTTGAACAAGCATCCCACTTATGATTAACCTCTATTGCAAGCATCCGCAGCTACAACAAAAGTATTAAGGTAAACCTAACCATAGCATGAAACATATGGATCCAAATCAGCCCCTTACGAAGCAACGCATAAACTAGGGTTTAAGCTTTTGTCACTCTAGCAACCCATCATCTACTTATTACTTCCCAATGCCTTCCTCTAGGCCCAAATAATGGTGAAGTGTTATGTAGTCGACGTTCACATAACACCACTAGAGGCTAGACAACATACATCTCGTCAAAATATCGAACGAATACCAAATTCACATGACTACTAATAGCAAGACTTCTCCCTTGTCCTCAGGAACAAACGTAACTACTCACAAAGCATATTCATGTTCATAATCAGAGGGGTAATAATATGCATAAATAATCTGAACATATGATCTTCCACCAATTAAACCAACTAGCATCAACTACAAGGAGTAATTAACACTACTAGCAACCTACTAGCACCAATCCCGGACTTGGAGACGGGAACTGGATACAAGAGATGAACTAGGGTTTTGAGATGAGATGGTGCTGATGAAGATGTTGATGGAGAATGCCCTCTCCCGATGAGAGGAGCGTTGGTGATGACGATGGCGATTATTTCCCCCTCCGGGAGGGAAGTTTCCCCGGCAGAACAGCTCTGCCGGAGCTCTAAATTGGATCCGCCAAGGTTCCGCCTCATGGCAGCGGAGTTTTGTCCCGAAAGGTTGCTTCCTATTTTTTTCTCGACGAAAGACTTCATATAGGAGAAGATGGTCATCGGAGAGCCACCAGGGGGCCCACGAGGTAGGGGGCGCGCCCTAGGGGGGGCGCCCCCCACCCTCGTGGAAAGGGTGTGGGCCCCCTGGTCTTCATCTCTGGCGAGGATTTTTCATTATTCATTATAAGGTATTCTATGGAGTTTCAGGACTTTTGGAGTTGTGCAGAATAGGTCTCTAATATTTGCTCCTTTTCCAGCCCAGAATTCCAACTGCCGGCATTGTCCCTCCTTATGTAAACCTTGTAAAATAAGAGAGAGTAGCCATAAGTATTGTGACATAATGTGAAATAACATCCCATAATGCAATGAATATCGATATAAAAGCATGATGCAAAATGGACGTATCATGATTTTCTCACCGAATACAACTCAGGAGACTTGGACCCTACGTCAAGCCAATCAACAGGAGGCCACGAGGTAGGGGGCGCGCCTGCCCCCCAGGCGCTCCCTCCACCCTCGTGGGCCCCCTGTTGCTCCACCGACGTACTTCTTCCTCCTATATATACCCACGTACCCCCAAACAATCAGATACGGAGCCAAAACCTTAATTTCACCGCCTTAACTTTCTGTATCCACGAGATCCCATCTTGGGGCCTGTTCCGGAGCTCCGCTGGAGGGGGCATCGATCACGGAGGGCTTCTACATCAACACCATAGCCTCTTCAATGAAGTGTGAGTAGTTTACTTCAGACCTACGGGTCCATAGTTAGTAGCTAGATGGCTTCTTCTCTCTTTTTGGATCTCAATACAATGTTCTCCCCCTCTCTTGTGGAGAAATATTCGATGTAATCTTCTTTTTGCGATGTGTTTGTTGAGATCGATGAATTGTGGGTTTATGATCAAGTCTATCTATGAATAATATTTGAATCTTCTCTGAATTCTTTTATGTATGATTGGTTATCTTTGCAAGTCTCTTCGAATTATCAGTTTGGTTTGGCATACTAGATTGATCTTTCTTGCAATGGGAGAAGTGCTTAGCTTTGGGTTCAATCTTGCGGTGTCTTTTTCCGGTGACAGTAAGGGCAGCAAGGCACGTATTGTATTGTTCCCATCGAGGATAATAAGTTGGGGTTTTCTTCATATTGCATGAGTCTATCCCTCTACATCATGTCATCTTGCTTAAGGCGTTACTCTGTTTTTTAAGTTAATACTCTAGATGCATGCTAGATAGCGGTCGATGAGTGGAGTAATAGTAGTAGATGCAGGCAGGATTCGGTCTACTTGTCTCGGACGTGATGCCTATATACATGATCATACCTAGATATTCTCATAACTATGCTCAATTCTGTCAATTGCTCAACAGTAATTTGTTCACCCACCGTAGAATACTTATGCTCTCGAGAGAAGCCACTAGTGAAACCTATGGCCCCCAGGTCTATCTTTATCATATCAATCTCCTACTACTTAGTTATTTACTTTGCTATTTACTTTGCCTTTATTTTACTTTGCATCTTTATCATAAAAATACAAAACATATTATCTTCATCATATCTATCTGATCTCACTGTCGTAAGTGGCCCTATAGGGATTGACAACACCTATTTGCGTTGGTTGCGAGGATTTATTTGTTTGTGCGGGTACGAGGGACTTGCGTGTAGCCTCCTACTGGATTGATACCTTGATTCTCAAAAACTGAGGGAAATACTTACGCTACTTTGCTGCATCATCCCTTCCTCTTCGGGGAAAACAAACGCAGTGCTAAAAGAGGTAGCATTGACTCAACTACGGGATGTGAGCATTTGTCCTTTTTGGACGCTTATTCCGGGTACCATCAGATCCGACTGTATGGACCTGACAAAATAAAAACAGCTTTTATCACCCCATTCAGATGCTTTCGCTATGTTACAATGCCCTTTGGTCTCAAGAATGCTGGTGCCACATTCATGCGCATGATTCAAAAGTGCTTGCTCACTCAAATCAGTCGGAATGTGGACGCATACATGGATGACATCATGGTCAGGTCACGTAAAAGTTTTGAGCTACTGACTGACCTCGCCGAAACCTTTGCCAATCTGAGAAGATATGATATCAAGCTTAATCCATCAAAGTGCACATTCAGAGTCCCAGGAGGAAAGTTACTCGGTTTTCTCATTTCCGAACGAGGGATCAATGCAAACCCAGAGAAAGTTGGTGCAATCCTCCGAATGAAACAGCTTATGTGTGTGCATGATGTTCAGAAGCTTACTGGTTGCTTGGCTGCATTGAGCCGATTCATTTCTCGTCTCGGTGAAAAGGCATTGCTTCTTTACCAACTGATGAAGAAATCTGACAAGTTTGAGTGGACTCCTGAAGCTGACGCAGCGTTTGCAGAGCTCAAAGCCCCACTTTCCACCTAGCCTGTGTATGCTGCCCCGATCAGCAAAGAGCCTTTACTGCTTTATATCGCAGCCACTGGACAAGTTGTCAGTACGGTGCTCACAGTCGAGCGGGAAGAAGAAGGCAAAGCCTACAAAGTTCAGCGCCAGTGTATTATATTTCTGAAGTCTTAACTCTATCCAAGCATAGATAACCGCATTATCAGAAGCTTGTTTATGGAATTTATTTGACTACAATTAAAGTGGCGCATTACTTGTCAGATCACTCGGTTTCAGTCGTCAGTGATGCTCCATTGTCAGAAATTCTGAACAACAGAGACGCAACTGGTCGAGTGGCGAAGTGGGCGATTGAACTCCTTCCGTTGGATATCAAGTTTGAGGCAAAGAAAGCAATCATGTCCCAAGCAATAGCAGATTTCCTCGCCGAGTGGAGTGAGCGGCAACAACCGACTCAAATCCACTCGGAACATTGGACTCTGTTCTTTGATGGGTCCAAGATGCTGAATGGTTCTGGTGCTGAAGTACTCCTGGTATCCCCGCGAGGCGACAAACTCAGTTATGTTCTTCAGATTCACTTTGATTCCTCTAACAATGAAGCTGAATATGAGGCACTTCTGTACGGTTGCATATGGCCATTTCACTCGGCGTCCGTCGCCTAATGGTTTATGGCGACTCAGATTTAGTGGTCAATCAAGTGATGAAGGAATGTGATATCAGGAGCCCAGCTATGACTGGCTATTGCAATGCAGTGAGGAAGTTGGAAAAGAAGTTTGAGGGGTTAGAGCTCCATCACATACCCTGAGTCAAGAATCAAGCAGCTGATGATCTGGTGAAGATAGGCTCCAAGCACGAGCCTATTCCCAGCAATGTGTTCTTTGAGCATCTCCACACTCCGTCAGTTCAAGAGGATCCTTTCACAGAAGAGCCCCCACAACCAAGAAGTTCCACTGATTCGACTGAAGTTGAAAACCCATCCGTGGTCGACCTGGTCATGGAGGTTTTCGTCATCACCCCTGATTGGATGGTGTCGTATATTGCGTACCTACTCGGAAAAGAGCTCCCAGAAGATGAGGATGAGGCCCGTAAGATCGTCAATCGATCGAAAGCCTTCACCGTGATAGGTGGACGACTCTACAAAGAGAGTGTTACTGGAGTTTCTCAGTGATGCATCACACCAGAAGAAGGTCGAATGATTCTCAATGATAACCACTCGGGGACCTGTGGTCACCATGCGTCCTCTCGGAAAATCGTGGCCGAAGCATACCGAGCGGGTTTTTACTGGCCGTGAGCAAATGAAATGGCAAAGGAAATAGTCGACAAGTGCGAGCATACCGAGCAGGTTTTTACTGGCTGCCAGTTCTACTCCAACATGTCCCACAAACCTGCATCAGTCTTGAAGACCATTCCACTCGTCTGGCCATTTGCTGTTTGGGGATTGGATATGGTTGGACCCCTGAGAAGTGGTTTCACTCATTTGCTTGTAGCAGTAGACAAGTTCACTAAATGGATCGAAGCAAAGCCTATCAAGAGTCTCGATTCTAGCACCGCCATCAGTTTCATCAGAGAGCTGACATTCAAATATGGAGTCCCTCACAGTATTATCACAGATAATGGCTCCAACTTTGATTCTGATGAGTTCAGAGCATTCTGCGCCTCCCAAGGAACTCGGGTCGACTACGCGTCTGTTGCGCATCCGTAGTCGAATGGGCGGGCAGAGAGAGAAAATGGTTTTATCCTCCAAGGGCTGAAATCCCGGTTGATGCATGACCTCAAGCATGCAGTAAGTGCTTGGGTAGACGAGTTACCAACAGTCCTTTGGGGGTTGAGAACAACAGGAAATCGGTTGACTGGATGAACTCCCTTCTCGTGGTCTATGGTGCTGAAGCCGTGCTGCCAAGCGATTTTCTTCACAACGCACCCCAAGTGGAACTATTCTCACAAGCTGAAGTAGAACAAGCTCGGCAAGATGTTGTTGACCTTCTAGAAGAAGAAAGAGAGATGGCCTTGATCCGGTCGACCATTTATAAGCAGGACCTCCGTCGATTCCATGCCAGAAATGTGAGAGGTCGAGCATTTCAGGAAGGAGACCTGGTGCTCCGAGTGGATCAGCAATGGCCTCACAAGCTTGCTCCTGCTTGGGAAGGTCCCTTCATCATCACCAAGTTGCTCCACAACGGAGCGTATCACCTTTACAATGTGGAACACAAGAAAGACGAGTCACATGCTTGGAACGCGGATCTGCTCCGCCATTTTTACACATAAAAACTCGTGACGATGAGTTCTAATAAGAATCGTTCAGTTTGCTTATCGAAGACAAGATTTTTGTAGTACTTTAGTAATTGTTATCCTGTCAAGTTGTATGTTCAAATCCCCCAGTGGGTGGCTTAGCCGCGAACCTGATTCACCTAAGTTTCTAAAATCCTATCGAGTGGAGAGCAAGCCTCTCACTCGGGGTCTTAGCCGTGAACCTGATTCGCCTAAGTTTCTAAAATCCTACCGAGTGGAGAGCAATCCTCCCACTGGAGGGCTTAGCTGCAATCACATACTCGCCTAAGTTTCTAAAATCCTACCGAGTGGAGAACAAGCCTCTCACTCGGGGGCTTAGCCGCAAACCTCATTCGCCTAAGTTTCTAAAATCCTACAGAGTGGAGAGCAATCCTCCCAGTCGGGGGCTTAGCTGCAGTCCCGTACTCGCCTAAGTTTCTAAAATCCTACAGAGTGGAGAGCAATCCTCCCAGTCGGGGGCTTAGCTACAGTCCCGTACTCGCCTAAGTTTCTAAAATCCTACCGAGTGGAGAGCAATCCTCCCACCCGGGGGCTTAGCTGCAGTCCCGTACTCGCCTAAGTTTCTAAAATCCTACCGAGTGAAGAGCAATCCTCCCACTCGGGGGCTTAGCTGCAGTCCCGTACTCGCCTAAGTTTCTAAAATCCTACCGAGTGGAGAGCAATCCTCCCACTTGGGGGCTTAGCTGCAGTCCTGTAGTCGCCTAAGTTTCTAAAATCCTACCGCGTGGAGAGCAATCCTCCCACTCAGGGGCTTAGTTGCAGTCCCGTACTCGCCTAAGTTTCTAAAATCCTACTGAGTGGAGAGCAATCCTCCCAATGGGAGGCTTAGCTGCAGTCTCGTACTCGCCTAAGTAAAAAACCACCCCTAGTGGTCGAGTCACAAGTACAACATGCGCTCCATCCCGATCCGCAAGGACGACGAAGTGCAGGTCGTGCACAACACCTAGTGCTCTTGTCCATGACCCACTCGACGGAGCTGCATCACAAGTACAACGTGCGCTCCATCCCGATCCGCAAGGACAACGAAGTGCAGGTCGTGCACAGCACCTAGTGCTCTTGTCCATGACCCACTCGACGGAGCTATGTCACGAGTACAATGTGCACTCCATCCCGATCCGCAAGTACGACGAAGTGCAGGTCATGCACAGCACCTAGTGCTCTTGTCCATGATCCACTCGGCGGGGCTGCGTCACAAGTACAATGTGCACTCCATCCCGATCCGCAAGGACGACGAAGTGCAGGTCGTGCACAACACCTAGTGCTCTTGTTCATGACCCACTCTTCAGAGCTACATCACAAATTAAATGGCAGTTCCGAGTGAAGAATCAAGTTTCACTTGGAGTGAAGAGATTCAAAAGCAGCAAAGGTGAAGACAAACATATTCAAAGAAAAGCTAAGTTCGGATAAACATCACGAGGTCTGGAACCGCAGATAAAAGTGCTCGGGCATCAAGCCCGAAGGAGTTTTAACGGTTACAAAATCACTTGGCATTCTCAGGAAAATTTAATTAAGGCATAAAGTTTGTTCACTCCGCTGGAGAAGGACTGGCAGGCTCGATGAATTCGTCCAGGTCAATTCCGTCCGCAATGCGAGTGGCTGCTTCAATGAAGGTCTCCATGAAAGACTGGAACTGGTGATGCCTAGTGTTGGCGACCTTTAGCGCTGCTAACTTCGCTTCCTTGGCCTCTTTGCAATGGACACGAGCCAGAGACAGAGCCACATCAGCACCACATCGAGCGGAATGAAGGATATATGCCCTAGAGGCAATAATAAAGTTATTATTTATTTCCTTATATCATGATAAATGTTTATTATTCATCCTAGAATTGTATTAACCGGAAACATAATACATGTGTGAATAAATAGACAAACAGAGTGTCACTACACTAGTAGAAAAAGGGTCAAACGTGAAGCACATTAGTGCCGGTTTGAATTAGAGCCGGCACTAATGTGTACATTAGTGCCGGTTCGTGGCGGCGATCAATAGTACCGGTTCGTGGCGAACCTTTAATACCGGTTCATGCCACGAACTGGTACTAAAGAGGCTGTGTCAGCCTGCGGTCAGGCTATGGCCCCACCATCACCATTTAGTGCCGGTTCGTACCACGAACCGGTACTAATGAGGTTATGGCAAGCTGTTTTTAGTCCCACCTCGCCAAGAGAGAGGCAGTATGAGCGGTTTATAAGCCGTGAGTGCACAGACAATGACGAAGAGTTGCAATGCTCACCTACATGTTGATTAGCTTCAAGCCTTGCGGAATAGCATAGATTGCACTGAGCTATGTGCAGTGCAGTCTACACTATTCCGAATGGCTTGAAGCAAATTAACCAGCATTGCACCTCTTTTTTATTTTTAATAACTTATTTAAACTCCGGACTTCTTTTGTGTTCAGTTTGCAGCATTTAAAGCGACGTCATCAATTTCCAACATGTTCTGACATTATTTCCGAGTATCAGGGTTTCGGAGTCCGGAGTGGGTACTAATGTGCAACTCTTTGCTTGGTTTTGTTAGGGTGGTCCCTAGGAAGTCCCAAAACAATGGCATGAACCACCTCTACACAAGATTCCCTCATGTTCGTCGGTTATGGTACTTTCAGCCTATAAGTACTTAGACTCAGAGTGAGGAATCGATGCCGGTGAAGACCCTACACAAGGAGTGAGTGAATATTTGGCATGTACCACCCTAAGAGCACTTTTAAACACATGGTATGCCAACTCCTAGCTTTTCGTGCCATCCCGATGCTCCGGAGCCCCTCTATGGCGAAACCCTAGCCCCTCTACAACTTTCACCGAAGCCCAGAGTGGGTACTAATGTGCATCCCACCAATCAGGAAGAATCACACGGATCGTGTGTTTCTTTCTAGCTCTTGCGAGTCGTTGGATCAAGGGTGTGTTTCTTCCTAGCTCATGTGAGTCGTTGGATCGAAACTACCACAATCACTTTGTGAGCCAGACGACCCTATATATAGCCCACCTCTCGCCTTCCCTGCATAAGTCTTTCAGTTCATCGACTACATACATCTACCAGTTCATCGACTACATACATCTACCAGTTCATCGACTGAATACAAATCATTCGGATTCGCCATCATACGTCCAACCCTGAATTTGATATGCATATATATGCATCATGAGCCACGGTTGGGCTGTATGATGGCGATACCGATTGGTTTGTTCTAGATCCGACATAAAAGGTTCGATACAACTTCTTTTTTGTGACATAAGAGCTATCTCTCCTCCTACCTATTTTAGTTACACAACTACCTATTTGTGCCAAATTTTCACTTTTGCTGTTGCTCTTGCATCATAAGCATCCATGTTAACTGGACTTACAAGTAATGCAATTTAACCAAACTATCTTGTGATCTTCGCCAAGCGAGAGGCAGTATGAGCGGTTTATAAGCCGTGAGTATGCAGCATTTAAAGCGACGTCATCAATTTCCAACATGTTCTGACATCATTTGTTGTTTTTCGGTCATTTACCTAATTGTTTAGAGAGCTAAATGACCGTGAAATTGAAAATCACTACAAAATGAATCCTGAAAATGTTGAAACTTGGCATGGTATCATCATATCACCCGCATAGCATGCGCGAAAGAGTAGAGAGGGTCACGGCAAAAACTGGACGCACTTCGTGTACAAACTGGACATACTCTTTCCGAGTATCAGGGTTTCGGACGAGAACTCATCTGTTACATGGCCACTTCAATGTTTTTTAAACTTATTTGAACTCCGGACTTCTTTTGTGTTCAGTATCCAGCATTTAAAGCGATGTCATCAATTTCCAACATGTTCTGACTTCATTTGTTAGTTTTCGGTCATTTACCTAATTGTTCAGTATGCAGCATTCAATTTCCAGAAGAAAATAAATAGAAGAAAATAAATAATGCAGAAAATAAAAAAACTATACAAAAAAATTACTCAAAAATAAATAGAAGAAAATAAATAATGCAGAAAAGAAAAAACTATAAAAAAACTACTCAAAAATAAATAGAAGAAAATAAGTAATGCAGAAAATAAAAAACTATATAAATAGAAGACTCACAGGGCAGCGCGCCCTAATTAATTAGGCCCAGAAGCCTGCTATATAGAGGAGTTCAAAGAGGTAGCCGTGGCTGGGTTTATAAACCAGTGCGGCTGCCCTTCGCCGGGCGAGGTGGGACTAAACTTTGGGGTGGCAGCGCAAGGCCTTTAGTACCGGTTGGTGGCTCCAACCGGTACTAAAGACCACCCTTTAGTACCGGTTGGAACCACCAACCGGTACTAAAGGCCTGCTCTTCCCGCCTCTTTGCCTGGCCAAAGTAGGCCTTTAGAACCGGTTGGTGGCTCCAACCGGTACTAAAGGCTCACCCTATATATACATCACTTACGAAATTTCAGTTACATCTCCCCACTCCTTTCGTCAACCTCTCGCGCGCCGCTCCCGTCGTCGCCGCCCGTCGCCTGTCGTCGTCGTCGTCGTCCCCGCCGCCGCCCCGAACGCCGCGCGCCGCCGTCCGTCTCGTCCCGCGCCGCGGTCCCATCGTCGTCCCGTGCCGCCGTCCGTACGTATCTCGCTCTCTCCTCGCACGTACCCGGCCGCCGCGCCGCGCGCCGTCCGCCCCGAACGCCGCGTGCCGCCGTCTGTCCCCGCCGCCGCCCCGAACGCCGGCGCCCCCGCCCCGTACGCCGGCGCCCCCGCTCGTACGTACGGGGCGGCGGCGTACGGGGCCGCACACACACACATATACCACACACGCATACACACACACATACACACATACGTACACACATATACGTATACACACATACACACACACACACATTTTTTTTACTTATTTTCTGTTTTTTAGAAAAGTTAATTAGATGATCGAATGTTAGATTAATGTTGAATGTTAGATGAATTAGCTAGCTAGATAGTAAAATTGTCGAACTAGAGATTAGAACTAGTTGAATAATTAATATAACTAGTTTATTTTTAGTAAGAAAATTTAGGTATATGAGATTTGAACTAGTTCAATAATTAATATAACTAGTTTATTTTTAGTAAGAAAATTTAGGTATATGAGACTTGAACTAGTTGAATAATTAATATAACTAGTTTATTTTTAGTAAGAAAATTTAGGTATATGAGATTTGAACTAGTTCAATAATTAATATAACTAGTTTATTTTTAGTAAGAAAAATTTAGGTATCTGAGATTTGATGATCTAATTAAAATATTATTTGTTAATGAGTTTTTCTGTTTATTTAATTTTTTATATATTTTGAGTTTATATAAATGTTAGATTAATGTCGAATGTTAGATGAATTAGATAGAAAAGTTAAATATATAGTAATATCAATTGAATATATAGTTAGATATATTAATGTCAAATGTTAGATGAATATATATTTGGCTTGATATAGGTGTTTAATGTTTCACCTATATGAACATAGGAAATGTTATCTGACGACGAAAAAGATTTTATTATGTGCGAACACTGTGAAGACCAGCGCGGCCTGTGCGACCAAAATTTCCTTGTTGATGGTAGGCGCTTCAGCATCAAGCTGGATGAGACATTCGAAGTTGATATAGTAAGTCACTATGTCAATTATTATTTGAATGCAAAACTTATGCTTCATTTGCTTCAACTTATAATTTTAAATTTTCACTATTCTACTAGTGCATCCCCTGCCATGCAAGAATTTTTGTCTTGGATAAGATAGGTTTTAGTGCTATAGATGATATGGAGGTAAAGAGAGTTTACTTGAAGACGGAGCATGGGTATACTTTCAACGTCAAATTATATAATGGAGACACATACACCCATTTTGAATGCAAAACTTGGCAAGCACTATGCAAGGCTTATGCATTTGAGCCTGATATGGTTATCACCTTTGATATTCGTCCGGAAGATGATATTGAAGGTAATATAGACATCTGGGTCGATGTGCAAACGCCTCCAGTTCTACCATTTGGTGAGTTTTTCTCAACCATGCATGCATATGTGTTTATGTCTTTGATACAGTTTATTCAAAAATAGTTGACAACTAATTTGTATTGTCAGCTTATTTCGGTTCAAGCAAACATGTCCGGCGCTTGGTAGACAGGACCTACTACTGCCCCGGGGCTCAACTAAACTGCGAGGAGATAAGTCATTATGTTTCATGGCTTGAGGATCTTAATACTGTCAAGACAAATTTTTTTCCTAAACTTAGAAATGTTAGTACTCAAAACGTGCGACCAATGGTGATCGTATTGAACTACGGTCACATCTATAATCGAAAGATGGTAAGATTTTAAATATTTGTCCTTAATTAGTGCATCTTTTGCATACATTATTTTTGAAGCTAAACTTTCATTGCTTAGTATATTAATTACTATACGGTGTTCTTCAACAGGGACTTCCGATGACAGTTGTGCCTCAGTGGATCGAGACAAAAGGTCGCATGTCAGTGGTTAGCTTACGACCAAGATTTCCTACATTGCACATGAGTGCATTCAGGATTTCTGAAAGCGAAGAATGCTTAATAGTGAAAGATTGGAGCAAAATTGTTAACGATCGCAGAGAAGTACTAGGGGGCAGCAAGGAGAAGCGCAACCCAAGATTAGAAGACAGATTCATCTGCATGCTCCAGTATGATGAATCAGGAGAGCTATACATGTTCTATGTTATTCTACCTGAGAGGGAGCAGCAGGATCAGTAGCTACTAGTTCATGCTCTTAATTAGTACTTGTCTCATGTCCGTGTCCTGAACTTCGATGTTGGTGATGATTATGTTGAACTTGATGATATCTTTGCTTCTGTTACAAAGTGAATGTTTCCTCTTTAAGCTAGCCAGCGTTGATGATGATTAGATAGCTAGCGGTAATGACTATGATGATTAAATAGTGGTAATTAGACGACTATGATGATTTTTAGCTAGCTAGAGTTTATTTATTTATTAATATGCGATGATGATGATGAAGATGACGACCACAACTCATTATAACGTAAAACAATCCTAAATTAAATTGATAACACCAATTTAATTGAAAAATACAAAATAAAACAAAAACCCACAAGCATTTAGTACCGGTTGGTGTTACCAACCGGTACTAAAGGGCTCCCGGCCCCCGGAGCTGGCTCATGCCACGTGGATCCCCTTTAGCACCGGTTCGTGCTGAACCGGTACTAAAGGGGGGGGCCTTTAGTGCCGAAACGTTAGTGCCGGTTCCTAAACCGGCACTAAAGGGCCTTACGAACCGGTGCTATTGCCCGGTTCTACACTAGTGCTAGTATGCCTCTACTTGACTAGCTCGTTGATCAAAGATGGTTCTGTTTCCTAACCATAGACATGAGTTGTCATTTGATTAATGGGATCACATCATTAGAATAATGATGTGATTGACTTGACCCATTCCGTTAGCATAGCACTTGATTGTTTAGTTTGTTGCTATTGCTTTCTTCATAACTTATACATGTTCCTATGACTATGAGATTATGCAACTCCCGTTTACCGGAGGAACACTTTGTGTGCTACCAAATGTCACAACGTAACTGGGTGATTATAAAGGTGCTCTACAGGTGTCTCCGAAGGTACTTGTTGGGTTGGCATCTTTCGTGATTAGGATTTGTCGCTCCGATTGTCGGAGAGGTATCTCTAGGCCCTCTCGGTAATACACATCACTTAAGCCTTGCAAGAAATGCAACTAATAAGTTAGTTGCAAGATGATGTATTACGGAACGAGTAAAGAGACTTGCCGGTAACGAGATTGAACTAGGTATTGAGATACCGACGATCGAATCTCGGGCAAGTAACATACCGATGACAAAGGGAACAACGTATGTTGTTATGCGGTCTGACCGATAAAAATCTTCGTAGAATATGTAGGAGCCAATATGAGCATCCAGGTTCCGCTATTGGTTATTGACCGGAGACGTGTCTTGGTCATGTCTACATTGTTCTCGAAACCGTAGGGTCCGCACGCTTAACGTTACAATGACAGTTATATTATGAGTTTATGAGTTTTGATCTACCGAAGGAGTTCGGAATCCCGGATGAGATCGGGGACATGACGAGGAGTCTCGAAATGGTCGAGTCGTAAAGATCGATATATTGGACGACTATATTCGGACATCGGAAAGGTTCCGAGTGATTCGGGTATTTTTCGGAGTACCGGAGAGTTACGGGAATTCGCCGGGGAGTATATGGGCCTTATTGGGCCATACGGGAATAGAGGAGAGAGGCCAAAAGGAAGGAGGCGCGCGCCCCCCCTCTGGTCCGAATTGGACAAGGGGTGCAGCCCACTTTTCCTTGTTCCTCTCCCCCTCTTTCCTTCTCTCCTACTCCAATAAGGGAAGGAGGAGTCCTACTCCCGGTGGGAGTAGGACTCCCCCCTTGGCGCGCCCTCCTCCTAGGCTGGCCGCCTCCCTCCCTTGCTCCTTTATATACGGGGGCAGGGGGCACCCCATAGACACAACAATTGATCATTGATCTCTTAGCCGTGTGCGGTGCCCCCCTCCACCATAATCCTCGATAATATTGTAGCGGTACTTAGGCGAAGCCCTGCGACGGTAGAACATCAAGATCGTCACCACGCCGTCGTGCTGAAGGAACTCATCCCCGACACTTTGCTGGATCGGAGTCCGGGGATCGTCATCGAGCTGAACGTGTGCAAAAACTCGGAGGTGCCGTAGTTTCAGTGCTTGATCGGTCGGACCGTGAAGACGTACGACTACATCAACCGCGTTGTTATAACGCTTCCGCTTCCGGTCTACGAGGGTACGTAGACAACACTCTCCCCTCTCGTTGTTGTGCATCACCATGATCTTGCGTGTGCGTAAGAATTTTTCTGAAATTACTACGTTCCCCAACAGTGGCATCCGAGCCTAGGTTTTATGCGTTGATGTCGTGCACGAGTAGAACACAAGTGAGTTGTGGGCGATATAAGTCATACTGCTTACCAGCATGTCATACTTTGGTAAGGCGGTATTGTTCGATGAAGCGGCCCGGACCGACATTACGCGTACGCTTACGTGAGACTGGTTCTACCAACGTGCTTTGCACACAGGTGGCTGGCAGGTGTCAGTTTCTCCAACTTTAGTTGAACCAAGTGTGGCTACGCCCGGTCCTTGCGAAGGTTAAAACAGCACCAACTTGACAAACTATCGTTGTGGTTTTGATGCGTAGGTAAGAACGGTTCTTGCTAAGCCCGTAGCAGCCACGTAAAACTTGCAACAACAAAGTAGAGGACGTCTAACTTGTTTTTGCAGGGCATGTTGTGATGTGATATGGTCAAGGCATGATGCTAAATTTTATTGTATGAGATGATCATGTTTTGTAACCAAGTTATCGGCAACTGGCAGGAGCCATATGGTTGTCGCTTTATTGTATGCAATGCAATCGCCCTGTAATGCTTTACTTTATCACTAAGCGGTAGCGATAGTCGTAGAAGCATAAGATTGGCGAGACGACAACGATGCTACGATGGAGATCAAGGTGTCGCGCCAGTGACGATGGTGATCATGACGATGCTTCGGAGATGAAGATCACAAGCACAAGATGATGATGGCCATATCATATCACTTATATTGATTGCATGTGATGTTTATCTTTTATGCATCTTATCTTGCTTTGATTGACGGTAGCATTATAAGATGATCTCTCACTAAATTTCAAGATAAAAGTGTTCTCCCTGAGTATGCACCATTGCCAAAGTTCGTCGTGCCCAGACACCACGTGATGATCGGGTGTGATAAGCTCTACGTCCATCTACAACGGGTGCAAGCCAGTTTTGCACACGCAGAATACTCAGGTTAAACTTGACGAGCCTAGCATATGCAGATATGGCCTCGGAACACTGAGACCGAAAGGTCGAGCGTGAATCATATAGTAGATATGATCAACATATTGATGTTCACCAATGAAAGCTACTCCATTTCACGTGATGATCGGTTATGGTTTAGTTGATTTGGATCACATGATCACTTAGAAGATTAGAGGGATGTCTTTCTAAGTGGGAGTTCTTAAGTAATATGATTAATTGAACTTAAATTTATCATGAACTTAGTCCTGGTAGTATTAGCATATCTATGTTGTAGATCAATAGCTCGCGTTTAGCTCCCCTGTTTTATTTTTGATATGTTCCTAGAGAAAACTAAGTTGAAAGGTGTTAGTAGCAATGACGCGGATTGGATCTGTGATCTGAGGTTTATCCTCATTGTTGCACAGAAGAATTATGTCCTTGATGCACCGCCAGGTGACTGAACTATTGTAGGAGCAGATGCAGACGTTATGAACGTTTGGCTAGCTCAATATGATGACTACTTGATAGTTTAGTGCACCATGCTTAAACATCTTAGAATCAGGATTTCAAAGACGTTTTGAACGTCATGGACCATATGAGATGTTCCAGGAGTTGAAGTTAATATTTCAAGTAAATATCAGAGTTGAGAGATATGAAGTCTCCAACAAGTTCTATAGCTAAAAGATGGAGGAGAATAGCTCAAGCAGTGAGCATGTGCTCAGATTGTCTGGGTACTACAATCGCTTGAATCAAGTGGGAGTTAATCTTCCAGATAAAATAATGGTTGACAGAATTCTCTAGTCACCATCACCAAGTTAGTAGAACTTTGTGATGAACTATAATATGCAAGGGATAACGGAAACGATTCCCAAGCTCTTCATGATGCTGAAATCGACGAAGGTAGAAATCAAGAAAAGCATCAAGTGTTGATGGTAAAACCACTAGTTTCAAGTAAAGGGACAAAAGGAAAGAAAGGGAACTTCAACAAGAATGGCAAGCAAGTTGCTGCTCAAGTGAAGAAGCCCAAGTCTGGTCCTAAGCCTGAGACTAAGTGCTGCTACTGCAAAGGGACTGGTCACTGGAAGCGGAACTGCCCCAAGTATTTGGCGGATAAGAAGGATGGCAAAGTGAACAAAGGTATATTTGATATACAGATTATTGATGTGTATTTTTCGTAGCAACCCCTTGGTATTTGATACTGGTTTAGTTGCTAAGAGTAGTAACTCGAAACGGAAGTTGTAGAATGAACAGAGACTAGTTAAGGGTGAAGTGACGATGTGTGTTGGAAGTGGTTCCAAGATTGATATGATCATCATCGCACACTCCCTATACTTTCGGGATTAGTGTTGAACCTAAATAAGTGTTATTTGGTGTTTGTGTTGAGCATGAATATGATTTGATCATGTTTATTGCAATACGATTATTCATTTAAGTAAGAGAATAAATTGTTGTTCTGTTTACATGAATAAAACCTTCTATGGTCATACACCCAATGAAAATGGTTTGTTGGATCTCGATCATGGTGATACACATTCTCATAATATTGAAGCCAAAAAGATGCAAAGTTAATAATGATAGTGCAACTTATTTGTGGCACTGCCGTTTAGGTCATATTGGTGTAAAGCGCATGAAGAAAATCCATGCTGATGGGCTTTTGGAATCACTTGATTATGAATCAGTTGATGCTTGCGAACCATGCCTCATGGGCAAGATGAGTAAGACTCCGTTCTCCGGAACAATGTAGCAATCAACAGATTTGTTGGAAATCATGCATACTGATGTATGTGGTCCGATGAATATTGAAGCTCGCGGCAAGTATCATTATCTTCTAATCTTCACAGATGATTTGAGCAGATATGAGTATATCTACTTGATGAAACACAAGTCTGAAACATTTGAAAAGTTCAAAGAATTTCAGAGTGAAGTGGAGAATCATCGTAACAAAATAAAAGTTTCTACGATATGATCGCAGAAGCAAAATATTTGAGTTACGAGTTTGGCCTTCAGTTAAAACAATGTGAAATAGTCTCACTACTCACGCCACCTGGAACACCACAGTGTAATGGTGTGTCCGAACGTCGTAACCGTGCTTTATTAGATATGGTGCGATCTATGATGTCTCTTACCGATTACCACCATCGTTTTGGGGTTATGCATTAGAGACAGCTACATTCATGTTAAATAGGGCACCATCTAAATCCGTTGAGATGACACCGTATGAACTATGGTTTGGCAAGAAACCTAAGCTTTCGTTTCTTAAAGTTTGGGACTGCGATGCTTATGTGAAAAAAATTTCAACATGATAAGCTCGAACCCAAATCGGAGAAGTAAATCTTCATAGGATACCCAAAAGGAAATGTTGGGTACACCTTCTATCACAGATCCGAAGGCAAGTTATTCATTGCTGAGAATGGATCCTTTCTAGAGAAGGAGTTTCTCTCGAAAGAAGTGAGTGGGAGGAAAGTAGAACTTGATGAGGTAATTGTACCTGCTCCCTTATTGGAAAGTAGTTCATCACAGAAATCTATTCCTGTGACTACTACACCAATTAGTGAGGAAGCTAATGATGATGATCATGTAACTTCAGATCAAGTTACTACCGAACCTCGTAGGTAAACCAGAGTGAGATCGGCACCAGAGTGGTACGGTAATCCTGTTCTGGAAGTCATGTTACTAGACCATGACGAACTTGCGAACTATGAGGAAGCGATGATGAGCCCAGATTCCGCGAAATGGTTTGAGGCCATGAAATCTGAGATGAGATCCATGTATGAGAACAAAGTATGGACTTTGATTGACTTACCCAATGATCGGCGAGTCATTGAGATTAAGTGGATCTTCAAGAGGAAGACAGACGCTGATATTAGTGTTACTATCTACACAGCTAGAATTGTCGCAAAAAAGGTTTTCGACAAGTTCAAGGTGTTGACTACGATGAGAGTTTCTCACTCGTATCTACGCTTAAGTCTGTCTGAATCATGTTAGCAATTGCCGCATTTTATGAAATCTGGCAAATGGATAAACAAAACTGCATTCCTTAATGGATTTATTAAAGAAGAGTTGTATATGATGCAACCAGAAGGTTTTGTCAATCCTAAAGGTACTAACAAAATATGCAAGCTCCAGCGATCCATCTATGGACTGGTTCAAGCATCTCGGAGTTGGAATATACGCTTTGATAAGTTGATCAAAGCATGCAGTTTTATACAGACTTGCGGTGAAGCCTGTATTTACAAGAAAGTGAGTGGGAGCACTACAACATTTCTGATAAGTATATGTGAATGACATATTGTTGATCAGAGATAACGTAGAATTATTCTGCAAAGCATAAAGGAATATTTGAAAGGAGTTTTTCAAAAAAAAAAGACCTCGGTGAAGCTGCTTACATATTGAGAATCAAGATCTATAGAGATAGATCAAGACACTTGATAAGTTTTTCAATGAGTACATACCTTGAGAAGATTTTGAACTAGTTCAAAATGGAACAGTCAAAGGAGTTCTTGTCTATGTTACAAGGTGTGAAGTTGAGTAAGACTCAAAACCCGACCACGGCAAAAGATAGAGAGAAAATTAAAGTCATTCCCTATGCCTCAGCCATAGGTTCTATAAAGTATGCCATGCTGTGTACCAGACCTATTGTATACCCTGCCCTGAGTTCGGCAAGGGAGTACAATAGTGATCTAGGAGTAGATCACTAGACAGCGGTCAAAATTATCCTTAGTGGAATAAGGATATGTTTCTCGATTATGGAGGTGACAAAAAGGTTCGTCGTAAAGGGTTACGTCGATGCAAATTTTAACACTGATCCAGATGACTCTAAATCTCAATCTGGATACATATTGAAAGTGGGAGCAATTAGCTAGAGTAGCTCCGTGCAGAGCATTGTTGACATAGAAATTTGCAAAATACTTACGGATCTGAATGTGGCAGACCCGTTGACTAAACTTCTCTCACAAGCAAAACATGATCACACCTTAGTACTCTTTGGATGTTAATCACATAGCGATGTGAACTAGATTATTGAATCTAGTAAACCCTTTGGGTGTTGGTCACATGACGATGTGAACTATGGGTGTTAATCACATGGTGATGTGAACTATTGGTATTAAATCACATGGCGATGTGAACTAGATTATTGACTCTAGTGCAAGTGAGAGACTGAAGGAAATATGCCCTAGAGGCAATAATAAAGTT
The DNA here is from genome assembly GCF_003073215.2 of Triticum urartu. NCBI lineage: Eukaryota > Viridiplantae > Streptophyta > Magnoliopsida > Poales > Poaceae > Triticum > Triticum urartu. The sequence continues at coordinate 3,451,750 of NC_053027.1, forward strand.
ATTATTTATTTCCTTATATCATGATAAACGTTTATTATTCATCCTAGAATTGTATTAACCGGAAACATAATACATGTGTGAATAAATAGACAAACAGAGTGTCACTAGTATGCCTCTACTTGACTAGCTCGTTGATCAAAGATGGTTCTGTTTCCTAACCATAGACATATGTTGTCATTTGATTGATGGGATCACATCATAACTTATACATGTTCCTATGACTATGAGATTATGCAACTCCCGTTTACCGGAAGAACACTTTGTGTGCTACCAAATGTCACAACGTAACTGGTTGATTATAAAGGTGCTCTACAGGTGTCTCCGAAGGTACTTGTAGGGTTGGCATATTTCGAGATTAGGATTTGTCGCTCCGATTGTCGGTGAGGTATCTCTGGGCCCTCTCGGTAATACACATCACTTAAGCCTTGCAAGCAACGCAACTAATAAGTTAGTTGCAAGATGATGTATTATGGAACGAGTAAAGAGACTTGCCGGTAACGAGATTGAACTAGGTATTGAGATACCGACGATCGAATCTCGGGCAAGTAACATACCGATGACAAAGGGAACAACGTATGTTGTTATGCGGTCTGACCGATAAAGATCTTCGTAGAATATGTAAGAGCCAATATGAGCATCCAGGTTCCGCTATTGGTTATTGACCGGAGACGTGTCTCGGTCATGTCTACATTGTTCTCGAACCCGTAGGGTCCGCACACTTAACGTTACGATGACAGTTATATTATGAGTTTATGAGTTTTGATGTACCGAAGGAGTTCGGAGTCCCGGATGAGATCTGGGACATGACGAGGAGTCTCAAAATGGTCGATACGTAAAGATCGATATATTGGACGACTATATTCGGACATCGGGAAGGTTCCGAGTGATTCGGGTATTTTTTGGAGTACCGGAGAGTTACGGGAATTTGCCGGGGAGTATATGGGCCTTATTGGGCCATACGGGAATAGAGGAGAGAGGCCAAAAGGAAGGAGGCGCGCGCCCCCCCTCTGGTCCGAATTGGATAAGGGGTGCAGCCCACTTTTCCTTGTTCCTCTCCCCCTCTTTCCTTCTCTCCTACTCCAACAAGGGAAGGAGGAGTCCTACTCTCGGTGGGAGTAGGACTCCCCCCTTGGCGCGCCCTCCTCCTAGGCTGGCCGCCTCCCTCCCTTGCTCCTTTATATACGGCGGCAGGGGGCACCCCATAGACACAACAATTGATCATTGATCTCTTAGCCGTGTGTGGTGCCCCCCTCCACCATAATCCTCGATAATATTATAGCGGTGCTTAGGCGAAGCCTTGCGACGGTAGAACATCAAGATCGTCACCACGCCGTCGTGCTGACGGAACTCATCCCCGACACTTTGCTGGATCGGAGTCCGGGGATCGTCATCGAGCTGAACGTGTGCAAAAACTCGGAGGTGTCGTAATTTCGGTGTTTGATCGGTCGGGCTGTGAAGACGTACGACTACATCAACCGCGTTGTTATAACGCTTCTGCTTACGGTCTACGAGGGTACGTAGACAACACTCTCCCCTCTTGTTGTTGTGCATCACCATGATCTTGCGTGTGCGTAGAAATTTTTTTGAAATTACTACGTTCCCCAACACGGAAGACTTCTTCCAGGCCTGCACTCGACCGGGGATCTCGTTGAGTTGAGTCATCAGAGACACGAGGTCATTATAAAACCTCTCCTTCGACCAGAGCTCCATGTCGACTCGGGAAACCGCCACCTTCAGTCGAGCCAGATAATCCACGACGCTGGCAAGACGAGATTCCAGTTGGAGTACATTCATAGCAGCTTCATACTTAGCAGGAGAGTTGATGGGGTCCAAGCTCGTTTCAATCCACCCAGTCTCTTCTTCGAGTTTTGGAAAAATTCTGCATAGCACAACAAGATAATGAGTCAAAGAGCAGTGTGAAGAATCAACAACTGTCAAGAGAGACCAGACGAGTATGAGAAAATACCTTCAAGCATAAGGAATAACTTCTTGGCAAGTTCCCCCAGATAAACCTCCCACTCATTCCTCTTCCGGGAGATATCTTCAATCTTGTCGTTCAGGGCCACCTTGTCCTTCTTCAGACATGTCACTTCCTTGTTAGCTTCGACAAGAGCAGTCTTCAGCTTGGCGTTGTCTTCTTCTAATGTCCCGACTGAAGCCAGCTTCTCGTCGATGAGTGTCGTTTTCTCTTGTGCCTCTTTCTGAGCTGCTGCGAGATCAAGGTCCTTCTGTGCATGAGCCTGCCTCATTTTCTCTAAAAAATAATAAACAACACTTGGTTCAGAAACAAGAACGGAAAGATGACACGGGTGACAGTCCAATCTCATAGTCGGCAAGCTTTTACCTTCCATACCAGTTGTTTCGTCCTTAGCCTTCTGCAAGTTCTGCTTGGCCAAATCTAGGTCAAGATTGAGCTGGATCTGCTTCCTCTCGAATTCAGCAAATTGGGATATGAGCTCACAGGATTTCTGAAGTTAGCAAACAAGATAGGTCAGTCGACAGCAACGAAGATTACTTGCTTCCGAGTGAAGTACAAGTTGGGGATATTACGACAAAAGAAGTTCTAAGACTACTACAGAATCTAACATCCAACAGTAGTCTCGGGGACTACACCCAGTAGGTGCACTTAGCGTGCCCCCATTGGTTCGGTTCGGTACTCGACTTGGTCAGCCCAGTCGCCCAAAAAAAGAGAAGAGAAAATCAATTGCATCATCGATTCTCAGACCACCGCCGACTGCCCGCAGTCGATCACGGTCTCAGGGACTACACCCAGTGGGTGCACTTGGTGTGCCCCCACTGGTTTAAGAGTTCACTCGGTGAGATCCGTTCAAGACCGAGTGGATATATTTTTAACGAGACTTAACTACACTCGATTGAAGACAAAGTTGACTCAAAGGAACAAGGTTGGAAAGTAAAATAAGGCACCTAGTGGTTGAACAGATGCAGACTCATGGCAGATGCACATGAAGTTTGAAGAAGTTTGAAAACGCTCATCCACGGACATCTTATGAATAATAAAGAAGCAATTTTCAAGTGTCAAGCCAGAAGAATAGTCAGAAATCAACTAACCTGGATGTTGGTCTGGAGAGCTGCATTGGCGTCATAGGCAACTTGACTGGCCTCACGCACCGTCTTCATCCGCTCCATCATCAGGCCTGCTTGGTGTATAGCTTCTTTAGCAGCGCTCGCCTGATCCTGTGGGATATGATGGGTGACGAATAGCGGTGATGGTGGAACAGTCGCAGCAGTCTGAGGATCTGAAGTATGGAGTTGCACAGATGAAGCGGGATCTTGAGTAGTTGACGCTGGAGGACGTTCAGTCGACACAGGATCGGCAAAAGTGACAGAGGCCCGATTGAGGTCTCCAGTCTGCTGGGTCACCGATTCGGGCACTGATGTCGTCTGAGCTGTTTTGCCAGCCGGCGCCCTCCTACCCGAGCTCCTGCCTCTCCTTCCCGAAGGCCTTTGGGGCATATCTTCATCATCGTCTGGAAGTTCAATAACATGTTGCGGCACTGCAAATGACTCGACCGTAAGATATCAGTCGGCCTACAAATTGGCATAGTACACTACTAGGAAAAGGGCTATAGATAGGATTGACAATAATGGCGCACCAGGGAGATAGTGCGCCACTACTATATACTAATGGCGCACCAGTTGGTGATGCGCCATTAGTGTGGAAGACACTAATGGCGCACCAGAAAACAGGTGCGCCACTAGTGATAATTTTTTTTTTCATTTTTACATACATACTAATGGCGCATCCTACCGAAGTGCGCCATTACTAGTTCTAACTAGTAACAGCGCACCAGACAGGGAGTGCGCCAATACTGAATTTTTTTTATTCTTTTTTTGCAATACTACTAATGGTGCACTGCCTCACAGTGCGCCATTACTAGTTTAAACTACTAATGGCGCACCCTGTAGAAGTGCGCCATTAGTATATATTTTGATATCATGAATATTTTTAAATATCATGGGCACTTTTTGATATCTTGAATATTTTTAAATTTCATGGGCACTTTTTGAATTCATGAATATTTTTTCAAATTTGGTGATATTTTTTCATATTCAATATGATAAAATATTGAATATTCATGAGGACACTCGATCTCGATCCCCCTCCATCTCGATCTCGATTCCCCCTCCATCTCAATCTCGATCCCACCCGCGCCTCCTCTCCGCTCTTCATAAAGTGTAGACTACAATTGTTGTTAAACAACAATTATTACTGTTTTTATAAAAAATACTACTGTATCATATTCATATTCATTTTCTAAAAAATTATTACATGCAATAAAAAAAATTACTTATGGCGCACCTCTGGCTAGTGCGCCATTGCTATATATATAAAAAAGATTACTAATGGCGCACCTCTGCCTGGTGCCACATTGCTACGTAAAAAAAGATTACTAATGGCGCACCTATGCCCGGTGCGCCATTGCTATGTAAAAAAAAGATTACTAATGGCACACCGACCGCTGGTGCGCCATTAGTAAGATTCCCCCTAGCTAATTCCCTCCCTCTCGCCAGATCTCCTTCATCCCTCTCCCTCGCCCCCTAACTAATTCCCCCCGCTGCCCCGACCCACGCCGCCGGACACCCCCACCCCCCCTCCACCGCCGCGACGACCCACCACCCTCCCCCGCTCCACCGCCGCCGCCGACCCCGCACCCTCCCCCTGCTCCCCCACCGCCGCCGACCCCCTGCACACCCTCCCCCAGCCCGCTCCACCGCGGCCGCCGACACCCCATACCCTCCCCCGCTTTTTGATAATATTTTCAAATAACAAATTTGATGATATTTTCAAATAACAAATTTGATGATATTTTCAATTAAAAATAAAAAACAAATTTGATGATATTAAAAAAACAAATTTGATGATATTTGATGATATATTTTGTTCTAGTCCTCATGAAAATAACAAATTTGATAAAAAACAAATTATTAGATGCAACAAGAAATAATGAAAAAAAAGAAGTTACTAATGGCGCAACAGAGGAGGGTGCGCCATTGCTATCAGAAAAAAAAGTTACTAATGGCGCACCAGAGAATGGTGCGCCATTGCTATGAGTGTTTTTATGGCTCACCCCTCGATGGTGCGCCATTACTAACATTCCCCCCTCTATAGCTGGATACCCGGCCCTTCGCCCGATACCTCCTTCCCTCTCCCTCGCCAGATCCCCTTCCATCCCTCGCCACACCCGCTCCGGCTCCCCCGCGCCGCCGCCCCCGCTCCCCCGCCCCCGCGCCCCCGACCCGCGAAGCACGTGGCCGCCGGCCTCCCCACGACCAACCGAGGCTCCCAGGAGGACCGCCGTCGTCTTCCTCTTCGACTACGAGGACCCGGACGAGCTCGGACGCCCTCGAGTCACCCCTTCGACGCCGCTGCCGACCCCGACCCCGACCCCTCCGGCGACTGGCCACGCCCGCCCAGGTACCTCTCCTCCTTCCTCCCTCTCCACCCTTCCTCCCCATTCCCTCCCTCCCGAGTTCTTCTTGCTATATGGATCAGAACATATGGAGCATTACTATTGCTATATGGAGCATTACTATTGTTCTTCTCTGAACCATTACCATTCCCTCCCTCCCTAGTTCTTCCTCCCCATTAATTTGCAGGATCAGAACAAGTTTTAACAGGATGCTCTACAATGTTGATTAGGTGCATTACTATTGCTATATGGAGAAGCAATTTACTATTGCTATATGCTCTAGTTTGTATCAATGTGATTGTAGTTTTTCTTGTCATCAAGTTTAGTTGATGTTTATTTAAATATAGCTTATATGATCAGCCACTCTATGTATGATTGTGGCTTGAAGGTTCTGGAAGAACGTTTTTCCTTCAAATTCTATCTGGTGGCATTGTCCTAGACTCCCTAGTTGTGTTGTTAATTGTGCTTCTATTAAAAGAATTGGGAGTTACTCACTGTACTAGAACTCTGTAGGTTGAATTTTGGTTAACTAATATTGACGTTATGAGAATGTAAGCACCTATTATTGCTACTGATATCATTGGCTCATTGCTGCCTTTGTGCAATGCAGAACTGTTAAGAGTGATTTGGAGGATTCAAGATTCTGTGAAGCTCTTTTGACATTTAAAACTCAGAACTGAAGGTACTTAATAAACTCAAAAGCATTGATGATAACTCTTGTTGCCTAGAAACAGAGGTAGTTTACATATTGCATTGCTGGTGTTTGTTTATGTTCAGAGTTTAAGCATGTGTAGTGTAGTGTAGTGTAGTGAGCTTGTTCTAGTGTAGTGAGGTCTGAACCATTGCACGATGTAGTGTAGTGTAGTGAGCTCTGAACCATGTTTAGTGTTGAGTACTTCAAGTTTACTGAACCTATTCATTTTTGTGGACTTAGTGAACATGATAAGACAAGCCAGATGCTCTATTTTTAATTAACAGTAATCCATGATCAGCAACAGTTTCTTTCACTATTTTTCAGTTAACAGCAATCCATGATTTTTTTTCAGCTAAAACTATTCATGATTTTTTGTTGGGTGACCTATTAGATCTGGAATGGAAGCTCACATAAGTTGAGCTGATTTTTGTCCATATGAAAGAAGAGGACCATATGGTCTGTGGCCTTTTCATCCATATGAAAGTAGAGGCACATTGTGGTGCTAGTTTGCTGGGTTTTGTCTCCGACCATCGTGTCGTGATGATTTTGCAGGTACCCCGAGAGGCCCTTGAGTTTGCCGGAATGTCGATTAACTTCCGTTCCAGAAAATTCGGGTACTCCATATGTCTTATTTTCAGCAAAGGTCGTGCTGAAATTTTCCGTGAATTTTAGCATGACTTTGTTAAAAATCGGACATATGGGGTACTTGCTACTAATGCATGGGCCAGGGTATCTTAGTACTTAATTAAGTAGGATCAACTGCCCCGCCATTCTTGCTGCATTAAACCATAGGTGGCAATAGAGCCAAGTGATTAGGCCCAACTTAGAATTCTTGTTAGCATCGATAAACCCTAGATGATAAACCCAACATAGGTGGCAATAGAGCCAAGTGATTAGTGCCAAGTGATTAGGCCCAACCTAGGGTGCCTCGGCATCGATAAACCCTAAATGATGAAAACTTAACTTGGCTTCTATAGGGTGCCTCGGTGTCGATGAGAACCTAAATGATGTACGCTTAGGCTTTTAGGGTGCCTCGGCGTCGACAAAACCTAAATGATGAAAGCTTAGGCTTTTAGGGTGCCTCGACATCGACAAACCCTAAATGATAAAACCTTGGCTTTTAGGGTGCCTCGGTGTCGATAAGAACCTAAATGATGAAATCTTAGGCTTTTAGGGTGCCTCGGCGTCGACAAACCCTAAATGATAAAAGCTTAGCTTTTAGGATGCCTCGGTGTCGACAAACCCTAAATGATGTAGTTTTGAATTATGAACGTAGGATATGTCGTCATCATCATCGGAGACGAAAGTCTCCCGATGGAGTGCGACTGGTGCCACGACGATCGAGGTCTGTGCGACATGCCTCACCTGGACGATGATCGGCGCTTCAGCATTAAGCTCAAGGAGACCTTCGAAGTTGAACTGGTACACAACGAGGATAAGTGTTATTTTCATAATTAAGCATGACTTCAACTATTTCAACGTGTAATTTTCATCTTTTACAATTCGAGTATAGCTTATCCCATGCCATGCAAGACGCTATGTCTTGGAGAGGATGGATTTTGAAGACCATGAAATTTCTGAAACAAAGAAAATTCACCTAAGGACTCATCATGATGTGGACTTTGAAGTAAATCTATATAATTCTGAGAGCGTAACCCATTTTGGTTGCAAAAATTGGGAAGCATTTTGCAAGATGTATGGTTTTGATGAGGGTATGCTTATCACCATGGATCTTGGTAATCCTGACATCAACCAAGACAATATGGACATTTGGGTCCTTGTTGATACGCCTCCAGTTCTACCGCTATGTGAGTTTCTCAAACATAGTTATTAGCTAATTTATATTGTTTATTTCAAAATAGTTGACAGCTTATTTCCATTGACAGCTTATTTTTATTGTTCAAAGAATGTGCGGGAGATGGTAGACAAAACCCACTACATCGATGGCTCCGAATTAACAACTTACAAGGAGAAAAATCATTTGGTCGGATTTTGTACTGACATTGAGAATTACAATATCTACAATCAAACTCCTCAACATTATGGTAAATACGTGCCACTAGTGCATGTGTTCAACTACGGTAACTACCATGGAGATACCCTGGTAAGATAAGATTTTTACTATTACGACATCCGTGCATCTTTTGCATACTTCTAAAAATAGTACATCATTGCTAACTATGAAGTTATTACTATGTTTTTCAACAGATAATCCCAGAGAATTGTGTGCCTCATATGATGTATCTGAAAGGTAGTGTTAATGTTTTGAACATACAGCCAGGTCGTCCTACGAATCTCAACTGTCCATACGAGATTTCTAAAAGAAGTGGAGACATGAAAATCAAAGGATGAAAAAAAAATGTATGGACAGTCGTAAGGAGCTTACTGGAAGCAAAAGGAAGCGAAGCGCAAGAATTGGAGACAGGATGTTCTCCATTCTCCATAATGGAGAGTCAGGGTCTATATTGTTTTATGCTATTTTAGCTTAAATAGGGTATTTAGGTCCTGCCTAATACTGATGATCATGTGCTAAGAACAATTAAGTAGGGTTGGTTCGATGACTATCAAGATGATGATCGTATGACTTGTTATGAATAACGAGTAGAAGTTGTATGATGATGATTAGTAGGACTTGTTAGGATTAGTATTACTTCCGACAAACTCGATACTCGCGGTCTCGAGACTTGTAATGTTTTATCTTTGTTCGGTCTTTTGAATTCGGGGACTAATATGATGAATTGTATTCGGAGACTAATCTTCTATTGTATTCGATGAATCTGCTGTTGCTGTGTGCTACTGTCTATATTCTGTCAAATAATATATTTTGTAACATGTGCAAAAATCAGAAAAGTAAAAAAAACCTAATATTCATACTAATGGCGCATCACTACAGAGTGCGCCATTAGTATGCCAAGTATACTAATGGCGCATCCATCCGCAGTGCGCCATTAGTGTGCCAAAGCACATGGTTAAATATCGCCCCTGGGAGGCACACTAATGGCGCATGGTGTTATATACTAATGGCGCACTGGATGGTGCGCCATTAGTATACCAGATACTAATAGCGCACCAGTGGTGCGCCATTAGTAAAAATTACTAGTGGTGTGCTACTAATGGCGCACTAATGATGCGCCATTAGTAGGCAAAACTGGTGCGCCATTAGTAGGCCTTTTCCTAGTAGTGGTAGAAGCAAGATGGCAGAGTCATACCTGCTTTGGAGGTGGCAGCATCTTCCATTTCCGCATCGTCTTCATCTCTGTAAATATCCACGGAAGTCCCAAAAGTAGCAGCACTGCAAGTTTCCGAACTCACTCGGTCAAGAAAGAAAACAAGTCGACAGCTACTTACGAAGCTCTTGAATAAAGAAAGAAAACAAACGCTTACCCGGAGGCGATGGGAACGTTAACCTTGATCTTAAACAGAGTCTTCCGAGGTTTGGGAGCCGCAACCTTGGGTTGCTCTGGGGCCTTTTCAGTCGGAACGGGAGAGGAAGTCCGAGAGCGCTTCGAGGTCTACGCGACTGCCTTGCCATGGATACTTGCTGGGTCATGGGTCTGCTTGGAGCGCCTTTCAGTGCGAGGAGGGGAGTCGACCTCCTCGCCGTCGCTTGAGTCCTCACTCTGCTCCTCGTCTTTGTCATTGGATTTCCAGTCACCACTCTCACCTCCGCTCGCCTCTCCTTCCTGATCCTGCTCTCCATTGGGCATCGAGTACATCTCAGTGTAAACCTACAAGGCAAAGAATAGCATAGACATCAGTCAGACACAAAGACAGTTACAAATCAGAATGAATAAACACTCGACAGTAAAGGACAGACCTTTTCATGTTCATGCTCAACGCTGAATGGTAGAACTCTTCTGGACCCCCTGGGGTTATCTTTGTTTCTAGTGATGCCCTGCAACCATTGCTCCACCATTTCTTCGGTGACCTCGTCCGGGTGGATCTGAGTGGTGTCTTCAATACTCGAGTACATCCACATAGGATGATCACGAGCCTGGAGTGGCTGGACGCGTCGACTGAGAAACACCTCCAGCAAGTCCATACCAGTCACGCCATCACGAACTCGTTGGACTACTCGTTCCATCAGCATGTTCACCTCTGCTTTCTCTGCCGGAGTTACTTCCAAATAAGTGGGCTGCTGGACTCGCTCCGTGGAGAAGGGAGGAAGACCGGTCGACTGGGCAGGAGTCGGTTGGTCCTTGTAGTAAAACCAGGTCGATTGCCAACCTCTAACTGACTCGGGAAGAATCACAGCTGGAAAAGTACTTTTGCCTCTCATCTGAATACCTAGACCTCCACACATCTAGATCACGCGCGTCCTCTCATCACTCGGATTAGCCTTGATCACAGACTGAGAGCGACAGGTAAAGATGTGTTTGAAGAGACCCCAATGTGGTCGACAGCCCAAGAAATTCTCGCACATAGAAATAAATGCAGCAAGGTACGTGATGGTGTTGGGGGTAAAGTGATGAAGTTGGGCTCTAAAAAAGTTCAGAAAACCCTGGAAGAAAGGATGAGGGGGGAAGAGAGAAACCACGGTCAACGTGAGTCGCGAGGAGGACGCACTCACCATCCTGCGGCTGCAGCTCGGTCTCGCTGCCCGGCAGCCTCCAAGATCCATGGGCAATCAAGCCCCCTTCGACCACATCCTCCAGATCCTCCTGCTGAATGGTGGACCGAATCCAGTCGCCCTGGATCCAGTCGGGCGGCAAGCCGAACCTCGAAGAAGATCCCCCCGACTCGCGTTCTTGCCCTTCGGCTTCCCCGTCGCCGTCGCCGTCGCCTTCTTGCCACGCTCCGGGGCTGCCGTCTTGTCCTTCCCCATCGCCATGGGCTGCTCACGGGTGTTGTGGTGGCGTCGAGAGTGGCGGAGGACGAGGTGGAGAAACAGAGGAAGAAGGAGGAGAATGGGATGCGCTGTGCAGACACATCGGCCGCGGTGCCTTTTATTTGCCCGCTTCCGAGTGGCTGACATGAGGGACCGAGAGATCCTGTCAAATCCCGCAACAGCCGCGCGCTTGGTACATGGCGAAAAAGGTGGCGTGGAGATCGAGGCGCCCCTGCCTAATCCATCCCGTTTACTGCGGCACTCTCCATCCCACACGCTTCCCCAAATTTCGAATCCCGTGAGTTCCGGGAATGGCAGCGCAACCAGTCACGCCCAAGATTTCATACCACTCCAACACTCGAAGCATACCAGGATAAGTTCACTCGACAAATTCTGAATGGATCAAGGCGACTGACAATAAAGTTGAATTTCCAGCGTGGTTCACCAGCCCAAGTAAGATGCCCCTCAAGCATAAGAATTGGGTCGGAACCATCTTCAACCTCTTCTCCCCTCGGACCTCGATCCATTCAGGGGCTAATGACGATGACATGTACCTAGGGTAGGGTAATAGGCCTGACCTAGACGCCCTTCCCAAGGACACTACCCTAAGATCAACGGCATTCAAAGCACAGTAGCATCCACCGACTGGAACCACCTCAGGGTGCAACCCACTCGACCAACAACTCCACTCCGATAACCCAATTCCATTCGACCAGTATATCATCATTCGACCATACAAGAAACCACTCGGAGTACAGAAGGTCTAAAGTCACTCAGGATGGCAACGGTCAGGCGTTCACTCCGTAGAGTTAATGATCATTTATATGTCTTTATTGCTGGCGTTATCAGTAACGTCTCACCTTAATGTACATTGAACTCCTTGTAACGTGGGCTGGCTAGGGTCCTGGCGCATTCTATATAAGCCACCCCCCTCCACTGAGACAAGGGTTCGCACCCCCTGTAATTTCATGCATAATCCAGTCGAGCGCCTTCGGGCACCGAGACATAGGGTTTTTACTTCCTTTGAGAAGGGCCCGAACTCATAAATCTTGCGTGCACAACCTCATCGTAGCTAGGATCTTTCCTCCTCCTACGTACCCCCTAATCTACTGTCAGACATAGAACCACGATAGTGGGATCACTTGCCGTTATTTGGTCGCTTTGGCTATGTAGAAATGATACGATTTTTAACAATAGAAGTACTTCTCTGTTGCAGGTTATATACAGATGTACTGGGACTCTTTATTTATGGTCCTCTCTACAACGCGTGGAGAATCGAGGCCTATTTACAGACGTGTGTACACGATTGGAGGCTACGACGAGAGATACTTTAACCCAAAATGGGTGGCAGCATGATCTAAGGATTGTCCCCCCTCCACTTTAGACGTTATACGGACTCTACATGTTTCGTTGTAATTTGCATTTTATTTTTTTTATGTGAGAGGATCTTATTTAGCCGTGTGCATCTTAATTATGCAGAGGTTGGGTGTGATGCTTAAATCTTTTAAGTAATAAAGTGTCCATTTTCGAAAAACTTTGTTTGGGAAACTTCATTCGTGGGTGACGTACAGGAAAACGGGTGCTCATGAACGATAGATAGTAAAATGCTTTGTACTTTAGTAATAATGATCTAAACGCTCTTATATTTATTTACGGAGGGAGTATCATACATGGCAATACACACCTTACTCTTGCAATGGGAGAAAAAAAAACCGCATGCCATTAACCCAATATAAGCAGGGTTTAAGATCTTCCACTGACCCACGCCCACTATTTCAGCACGCTCCCCACCCTTGTTCCCTCTTATGCTCCTTCCCGCCCTCACCAACAATGGCCGCAACATACATCTGATCGTATTGCTTTCAAACAAGCTCACTCCCAAGGTGATGATCTTGCTGCTAGTATAAGGAAATACTTACAAACTTTTTATACTACCTCCATCTCAGTGAATAAGTCATTCGCTTAGTTCTAGATCGACGATTTAACTATCTAAATATGTATTATATGTGACAAAAAATATATATTTAAAAAATACATCCGTGTAGAAATCTAATGATATACTTTTTATGACATATAACACATATTTAATTCCTTAAACCGATGACCTAGAATTACGTGAATAATTTATTCACCTAGATGGAGGTAGTACTAATCTCCTCGAGCTGGCCATTAGGGAGGCCCCAAGGGCCGCTCTCCGCAATGTATACCCTGCACACAACCATCCACCGTCCGTGATACTCCCACACACTTTTAAATTATATATTTTTAAATGCAAGAACATTCTTTTTCTAAAACATGTGAACACTTTTAAATCAGACGGAGTTTTTTAAACCGCAAGAGTAATCCCATTCTATTCTTCAAGATTATTCTGTTGTCGTTTAAGGATACTAGAAAATTTATAATCCCAAACTAGGTGCATGTCCACTCCACGTTTAGCCGCTCATCAGCGTACTAGGTGCATGCAAGACGGGTGTAACTTGTATGATAATCGCAGGGAGATGGTTGTAATTTGTAGATAATCGTTGGTACAAAAGGCAAACTATACCTTGGAATGAGGCGTTGATAGATACAGGTGTAAACATGGCAGGCAATCGCGGCTGATTTGGTCATTTTTATTCGACCATAACACGGAAGATTAGCTTCGATTCTCTTCGTACCCATTGATCATTTATCCCTCGACTCGATGGAGCAAGCATCTCACCCTAGTACATATAAAACACACATACATCGATCTGATCACTACACCATCATCAGCATACACAACACACGATGAACAACCGCATGACCCGCATCCGCGTGCCTGCTCTTCTTCTCACCGTATGCCTACTCCTTGCTACCAATGCACAATGTAAGATCCACGTTTTCAACGCCTGCTTATGTTGCTTATTTGTTAATCATTGATCGATCACCCTGGTGTTCAATCTTAACTTATCATCTGTTTCCGTTCAGGCCGGATCATCGACGTCAGCGGCGACGAGAAGGTTAGTCTGCCCAATGGGCTGTGCGCCTACAAGAAAGACTGGTCATTCTGCAAACTCGACATACCGTTGTGCTACTGCTGCTTGGCAGGTGATGCATATTGCTACGCGACGATGAAGATATGCAAGAAGGAGTGCCCCTTGGCTTCGGCACCCGAAGGGGGCCTCTCCTTGAAGGCTTGAACTATAGCGAGCTTTTCCTTCTCACCCATCAGATCTGTAGAATCTTAATTTCTTCGAAGAATTGTTTGTGTGAAAGAACAGTTTTGAAATAAAAAAGTATCATCATCTTTCCCTCACAAGTAGATAAATAAAGAGAAACAACTATACTCCCCTATCCATGGACTACCGCTCTCCTCATCATAAGCTACAAACACATCTGGTAATGTGTGCCAATTTCTTTATACATTTGATAAATATATGTGTTCTGCAAAGGGCATACGATTGTTTTTACCCAATTATCATGATTAACCTACTATTTTATGGTTCATTTTATTGTTAATGTTTATTTTAGGAAATATACTTTAGCAGCCAATTAAATTAATATTTATTTGCTCACCATGGAAATCATGCTTTTATTTGGTAAGTTAATAAGCGTGGCGCAGTCCAAGGCGTTTTGAAGGAAACCCGATGAGAAAAATCGGCCACAACCTGATGTCAGTTGCGATGGAGGATGAAAAAAGGAATGTATGTCAGGGACGAACATTACATGCTTCTTAACTATTCTAAGAGATATTTTAGACTGATTGTCTTGTTAAGTATGAAAAGTTTCTGCAAATCAACCTGTAGTTAGATGATTAGAGGGACTGTGGTATTACCAGCCCATCAAGATTCAAAAGGAGATGTTTCCGTCGATGACGAAGTGCCTACAGTGACTTCGTAAATTTCAAGATAATATGCCGGCTCAGTCTTTCGGACGTGCTCATAAGGGTAGGGTGTGCGTTCATAGGGGTGAGTGTATGCATGTGTATATGAGCGCTTGCATCCGTACTGTGTTAAAAAGTATGAAAAGTTCCATTCACAAAAATAAGTATGAAAAGTCACATTCTAAAAAAAATAGTTCGTGTCTGTGGAGGAAATATTAGATCTTTTGCCCCACTTTACTTTCTCATTCTGAGAGGCTGCCGGGTGAGGCCGGGGCCACTCGTCATTGAAACAACCCTCAAACAAATCATCTAACCCCTTGTAAAGTGGGGCAAATCATCTAATCCCCCGTCTGTGACAATAAGGTCAGTCGTGGAAGACTTTATATCATGATTCATCAGCACTGGATCGTACGTCATGGCAGCAGTTGGCCAATTATCCTGTGCACACAAAGTAGTCGAATTTAGGGATAAAAAAGGATATAAAGATTTTTAGTTGGTATTAAGAAAATAATTTGATTAACAGCATCTGAAGCTGGACACGAGAGTCCGAGTCGTCAAGCCGGATGTGGAGGTATGAAAGTCTACGAGAATACTAACACCCACACGTGTGGGCGTCTGCATCTCACCCACACACATGGATCAACGTCTGTTTATTTTTGCACGAATCTTGGCATGTTCTATTCGGAAACACTAACGCCCACACGTGTGAGCGTTTTTCAACTCGCCCACACGTCTGGATCGTCGTTCACTGTCTTTTGCACGAATCTTGACACGAAAAAGTGGATTTGGTGTGCCACATAGGATGAGGTTGGTGTGTGGGCATTAGAGAATTTGCCCACACGCCCGCACCACGCTGTTTGCCAGCTACGCTGTGTGGGCGAACTAGTTTCTGCCCACACAACCATCACCTAGGTCATGCGCGTGTGGGCGAACTGCTTTTTGCCTACACGACACTCCTATGTTGTGGATGGCAACTGCAGTTACGCGAACGTGGTAACTAGGTAAACACACATGGCAACTGTTGCTCTTTCGCTTGTTGCTCTTTCGCTAGACGGCAACTGCAGTTGCGCATACGTGGCAACCAGATAAACACACATGGCAACTGTGATTAACAATACATGGCAACTAGGGTTAGACCACACGTGGCAACTAGGTAAACACACATGGCAACTACTGTTTGACCATATGTAGCAAGTAGTTAATCATACACGGCAACTACAGTTTGATTACATGCGGCAACTACCATAAATTAGACATGGCAACTATAGTTAACCAAAACAGATAGATTTGCCATGCTTTTACAACTAAACTTGCCATCCCGGATAACTACATCTGCCAATCAGGATGGCAACTAAATCGTCATCCCGCGGGGTACCTAACGTAGTTGCGCCAGGACGTGTGGGCAATTTTACTTCGTGCCACACGCGCGGGGTGAAGATGAGTAGTACTTGGTGGGCGTGTGGCACGAAGTAGCCGCGCCCACATGTGTGGGCAATTCTAATATCCGCCCACACACAGCCCGTGTGGGCTGCCTCCTACTCACACCACACACGGTGTGTGGGCGCATGTTGAATATACCACACGTGTGGCAGTTATCAGCGTCCTTTGTCAGATTTTTTATGCCACGTAGGACTGGGCTGGTATGTGGTCATTCATCTGGACACCCACACATGTGTGGGTGTTTAGCAGTTCGTCCACACGCCAGTTTTCACGCACGCAGAGGGGCTGGTGTGTGGGCGTTTATCAGTTCGCCCACACGCGTCTCCTCTCCCACACCCAAAGTTGTCAGTTGCTATGTGTTTTTGCAGGGTACATGGCAACTGCTCTATCGTGGTTGTAAGCAGATGTCAACTCTCTCTTTACTCGAGTTGTCATGTGTTTTGCAGGGTACATGGCAACTGTCCTAGCGTACTTGTAAGCAGATGGCAACTCTCTCTTTTACTCGAACATGTTTCTTTGCCATGTCTTTTTTATAGTGCTACATGGCAACTGCCTAGTGTTAGTAGGTGGCAACTCCTCAAATTTTCAAATCATGGCAAGTGTAGTAGACCAGATCATACATGGCAACAGCTGCAGTTGTCCTAAAGTGGCATCTGGCACTTGACCTGAGATGGCAACTGCAGTTGAGCAACCATGGCAACTGTAGTTTAGCAACATGGCAAATGCAGTTAAACGAATATGGAAGAGGGTCCGGACCATGGCAACTGCGGGGACGTGTGGTAACTATCACGCAAAGCATGCTGAACCGTGAGTACGGGCGTGTGGATGTAATCTATTTTACCCACACGTAGGCATGTGAAAGGGATCGCGAGGCAAAAAACAAAGCGTGTGAGCATTACTTGTTTTGCTCACACGCAGACGTGTGAACTGGTTCTTTAGATACTACATAAGACGTGTGGCCAAACCCTTAACGCCCACACCTGTGAGCGTTATCGCGACCCAAAACCTATGGGGCAGCGAGATCGACGCGTCATGGTGGAGATGCGATTGTCTAGAGCCCTTAGAATAGACTCAAATCTCGCAGGCATGTTCTAGAGAAAATGGCACACGACTCCACAAAAAAAAAGTCATGAATCAGACTTCCCTTGATAAGCTATACACGGGGGCAAATATGAACTCGGGTTGGATTTGTTTCACGTAGAACCAAAGTTTTACAAATTGATGCACTTCTCTGGCCTTCCCAGAGTTTCGACCATCCGATCAAGCTGAAATTTTGATGCATTGTAGCCATGACAATTCCGCGCAATCTGAATGGTGCGATCACTGAGAGTTGGCCGCTACACTCGTAAAAGTGCGTGGATTCGCTTCCAGATCTAACATCACCTGGCCTTTTCAGTTGCAGCCGGAGATCCATCTTTAAATCATCATGATATTTTACGGAAGAAAATTTCGTGGACACCGGCTGCAAAGTCCATCCTGTGCGTACCTATGCCCAGATTCGTCCACGTGTCCCCTCCTTACATCCGACCGCCGCCGTTCGTTCCGATCCGTTCGCTCCTTCCGTCGGCTCGGGAGCGCTCGCTCGGCTCCAAATACGTGCGATCCCGGCTCCCTGGGCTCCGCTCGGCTGCAAAAACTGCAGGCAATCAGCTCCCGTCGTTATGCCTTTTTAATTAGATACGCATACTTGTGATTGATAGCATCTGCTTCCCTTGAATAGCGGCGATCTGATCATGGCAGATGAGACTGGTGGCGGCCGAGGGAACCCTGGTCCGGCACTCACTCCACCGGGGGAGAGCACAACTATGTTTGCCTCACGCCCAAACGCATCATCATCCTCTCCTTCGCATGACCGCATCAGCCTAGAAGGATATTCATGGCCGCCGCAGTTTGAAGCTGCAATACCGTCGAGAAGGACGGGAGCGGCCATGACGGACCATGGTGGCACTGCCGACGACTTGTCCCGCATAAATCTCGCGGATGAGAATGGTTGTGCGCACGCCATGAACTTGCAGGCCCCACATGTCATGTCAGGAGGAGGAGTCCGGGAGGATACGACCACCGCCATGATAGGAGAAGGAGGTCAGCAGGACGACGGGGTCGCCGGTGTAGAGCAAAGAATGCAGGTACAGGTTGAAAAGCGATATCCTATTCAGACAGTCGACATAAGATCATCGTACTCTAGTATTGTACTATGCACTGATTACTTGGCAAATGACTACTCAAAATTAATATGTGTTCTTCAGTAAGCTTAGGAAAACAAATTCACAAAGTGCATGAGAAAAACATTTTCCCACATCACATTATGGTAATATAAATTTAACTCTGGACTCATTGTATGGCAGGCGATTGATAAAGTTGGACAAACGTTGATTGTTCCAAAAGTTGGATTGGCTTTCGATTCAGAGGACAGCGCTTATGATATGTACAACGCATATGCCGCCAAGGTTGGGTTCAGTGTCAGAAAAAGTCACACAAAGCGACGAGGTGATAAAAGTATATCTCAAAAATATATAGTTTGCAGTAACGAAGGCGATCGAGATACCCAATCATCTAAGGACACTACAAGGACAGGTTGTGAGGCTCGTATTCAGTTTAGTGTCAACAAGGATGGTATTTGGACAGTGCAAAAGCTTATAACCGAGCACAATCATTATCTTTCTAGTCCCAATAAGGTGCACAAGCTGAGGTCCCAAAGACGTGTTATAGAAGCGGATAGACATCTAATTGGCCAGATACGGGAAGCCGGGATGAAGCCATCCCAGGTATATGACTTTATGGTAGCATTTTACGGAGGACCCGACAAAGTACCATTCTCAAAGATGGACTGCAATAATGAGATTGGTCGCGAGCGCAAGAAGTATTTAGAATCAAATGATGCACAGACACTGTTGAAATACTTGAAAAATAAGCAAAGAGAGGATCCTACATTTTTTATGCCATTCAGATAGATCAAGTTGATGGCCAGATAGCTAATTTCTTTTGGGCAGATGGTCAGTCTATCATGGATTACACATGTTTTGGGGATGCTGTATCATTTGATACCACTTTTCAGACTAACAAGTTTGAAATGCCTTTTGCTCCATTCGTTGGTACCAACCATCACAAGCAGACAGTAATTTTTGGTGCCGCGCTGATATTTAATGAGAGTATCGATTCATTTGTTTGGCTCTTTGAAACATTTTTAACAGCGATGTCAGGCAAGCATCCGAGCACTATTTTCACTGATCAGGACAAGGCCATGGACGGAGCAATTGCATATGTGTTCCCAAATACAAGTCATCGGCTTTGTTTGTGGCACATTTATCTTAATGCTGCAAAACATCATGGGCATGTAATTCATGAGCATCCTGAGAAGTTTTTACCTGATTTTAAGAAATGTGTCTATGAAGATAGGTCAGAATTTTACTTCAATAAAAAATGGTTTGAATTGTTGGATCAATACAACCTTGAGGACAATGAATGGATGAAAAAGCTGTATGAGTTGAGGGAAAAGTGGGCTGCTGTCTATCGTGACTCTTTTACAGCTGATATGAACTCGACTCAAAGTAGTGAAGGTATGAATAATGTATTCAAGCAAAGATTTCGTAGGAGACTTGCTCTTTCAGAACTCCTTGTAGAATGTGAGAAGGTTTCTGGAAGTCTTCATGAAAATGAGTTGGATGCAGATTTTAGTTCGCGTCGAAAGAAACCTGTTGCTTACAGTCCAAATTTTCCTTTGCTAAAGACCGCATCTGAATCATATACAAGGCGAATGTATTCAGAATTTGAAACAGAATTCAAAAGCCAATTTTCATTCTCTTGTAAACTATTACAAACCGACGGTCCCGTGTTGACATATATGGTCACACATATGAACAGCGAGCATGGAGCAAAAGTTACATTCAATACCACGGACACAACTATTACATGTTGCAGAAAGTTCGAATCCATAGGTATATATACAGAATTTATGATGCAATTTGCTCTGTAATACAACTTGATGAAATATGACATCCATATCTTGCAGGTATATTGTGCAAGCATGCATTCAAAGTCTTCAATATGAATGATGTTTTCATTTTGCCACCACAATATATACTAGGAAGATGGACAAAATATGCGAAAAGAGGATTTTATGTTGAGAAACAAGGATCCGAGGAGGAAAGCTTGAAAACACAAGCTTCACGTATCTCAAGGAAGGCTACATCAGTTGCATTGAAGTGTACTCGGTCAAAACAACTTCTTGATGATTTCAAGAAAGCTATAGATAAGTTAGACTTGGAAGCAGATAACACTCTTAGCAAGATGGAGGAAAAATCCAGCGAGGTTCCGCTTGTTTCGGCTGAGTGTGCTACAAACACAATAAATGGTACAATATCATTCAGAGTTCCTCAGGTGGTGAAAGGCGCAAAGCGTAAACGGGCAACCATCTCCCTCGAAAAAAAGAAAGGGAAGAAAAATAAAAGCGCTAAAAAGAAAGGTACCGATCCTACCCATTCTAGCAAGCCTTTTTCATTCTATACTTCTATTGTTAATCCTTTTACTTTTCTTTCAATTCATATGTCTGACTTTAGGAGAAAATCGAAAAAATGTAGTACAGAATAGGGATGGCGGCATTGATCCGAAGGAAATGATGGTAAACCATTTGACTCAGAGTCAGTATCCCCTTTTCATATTTGACTTGCATGTTTTATGAACAATTTCATATTCTATGATACAGGATGTGAATGCTGGTAGTATTGACATTACTAATACCATGCCAAAATTTTCAAATGATGTCTATGGGCGAGGGCGATCTTCGATCATGGCTGCACCGTTGATCCAAGGCAGATACGCTAATGCCACAATGCTAACCTTTGCAAATGATGTGTATGGGCAACCTTCAACCATGTCTGCTCCATCTATCCAAGGCGGATTTACAAGTCTTTTACTTGGGGTTGAGCAGGATGCCACATTGTCCTCGGCTGCTAGAAAGTTACCTTTTGATGATTAGTATTACGGGCAGCCTATAAGGAGTACAATTTTTTTGATGTCATTTGGTGTATCTATGAATTATAATTGATGCACTGTAGTAGACTGAATTTTGTCTTCATTTAGAATGTTTGGGTATAATTTTGTACTACACTGAGTATGGTTTTTCATCATTTCTGGATTTCTGTGAGATTGCATTGATTATGCGACAGAATGTGTTATGTGTTAAATCTTCAAGGCCGAGCACCTGCGATAGTTTCAGATTTCCAGACCTCTGATTTAAATCTTCGAGGTCGAGCACCTCATTCATATATATCTTAGATGAAAAAAGATACAATGTACAACTGTACATTATAGTTGGAAATTGTCAGAGAGAGCAATCAGCTATATACTAGTACATGATTTGTCACGAAGTCTACTCTAGATTTGTAATATCTCAAAATCCTACTTTTAAGTCTACTCATCAGGAATTATTGATGTTGTTTCCATGGCGTCAGTTGTCTTGTTCCAGCGGTGTACTTCGGGGTCTTCGTCCAGTAGAATGATGGCGAAGCATGACTGCTGCATGAGTAGGTGACCTCATGTTTGCTCTTTGTTCCCTTTTCTACCATCTTAGCTAGTTGGACCAGGGGGAATCCTTGTCAATTTAAAAACTTCTCTTTCACGACTGCAAAGACATGCACAAATTGCATTGAATTATTAGCATGTGAGTTTGGTCAGATAGTTGTCAGACGTATAGCAAAATAATGTACAGTTCATCCTCCTGTAAGATAAACACCCTTCGGTCTGAAACTACACTTTCTTTACTCTGAAACTAGTGATGCAATTGATTTTGTAGCTCGACTGAGCGAATCAAACAATCCGATCAAGTACGAGCTTGCTAGGTTGCACTTCATTCGTCCCAGTTTAATCAAAATATGTGATTAACATGTGGTCGTGTACGATTAGCAAATCAAACCTCTTACCTGAAGGAGCTAATTGCATGCTAACAGCCAAAAGGAAACACAAACTTTCAGACTTGCAAGGGACGGGGTCACTAGTTCTGAACTGGGCGAGATGGAGGTGCGCGTGGGGGAGTGAGAGGCCGGCGCCGGAGACGGAATCACCTTGGTTTGGGCACACCGTGCCTTCCATCAGCGACGGCGGCGACGGCGGTGGACGAAAGACGCGGAGGCTTGGAACCGGGCGACTGCAAGACAAAAGGGCCGACTATGTGGGCCTCCGCCTCAGCCGGCCTTGCCTCGTGAGGGAGCCGGGATCGCACGTATTTGGAGCCGAGCAAGCGCTCCCAAGCCGACGGAAGGAGCGAACGGATCGGAATGAACTGCGGCGGTCGGATGTAAGGAGAGGACACGTGGACGAATCTGGGCAAGGGTACGCACAGAATGGGCTTTGCAGCCGGTGTCCACTCAATTTTCTTCCTATTTTACAGGGTTGAAGTCCACTCAATTTCGTACAATCCCATCAAGCGGATTGGCAAAAGATGATCTAAAACAGTCAATGTAAACGATTTCATCATTACCCGGAAAAAACGCATCTGAGCCTCCCGGGTCGCTTCCAGCGACTCCGGAGGCGCTGCAGCCAGCTTCGGAGGACCTCCCTTACAGCCCCGTTCACCTTGCCGCCGCCGGAGGAAGCCGGCCACCCGACGGACGGCGGTGGTGGGGCATCTTTGGCCTGGTTTTTTTCTATTCTTTCTTGATGGCCGCCTCCTGATCTGGCTGCCTGTGTCGCCGCTGTGCGTTGCCGGCCTCCCGATCTTAGTTCGATGGTGATTGCTGGCCTTCTGGTCTGGATCATGTCCATGGCTTGGTGCCTCCTATCTGGTTGCTAGCCGATGATTCGGTCTTTCGACCTGGTTTGATGACCATGGCTAGGAGTACGATCAAGATAAGCATACGGGGCTGGTGCATGGATGCTGCATAAAATGGCCGATTGAGATGTGCACATGCATGCAGAGACGGCCGTTGACTAGCTGCAGCCAATACCCTTCTGATTGTGGTTGCCATCAAAAGAGTGAGTTTCATCTCTGCAAATCCAGTGTTTGACTTTGGCGACGAGATGCAATCTATGAACGAAGTCTTGATGCAGAGGGATGGTTGTGCGGCGGCGATGGTCACATTGCATGTAGCTGCTGGGATCGTGGAAAAGTGGTGGCGACAACCATGAATGACTTCGATGTTGGTGCTACTTGAGCACCCGGTCTCGACCTCCGGGGTGAAAGCCTAGGTCTGGCCCGAGTTGGAAATACCTAGCAATGGCGATGTTTTATATCGTTACCTTGTTGAAGGCATTGTTCGGAATGCTCGGACTGATTCTTCAGGGTGAAAGCCTAGATTCTAGCCTTGGGTGCCTGGATCCGGTGACGGCGACACTTTAGCGCCGCTCCCTTCCTGAAGGCGTTGTTGTTGAAGAACTTGGTCGTCCGCGTGGTGTCATGAGATTGTCATGCAGATATGGTCATTGTTATAGTTTGCCGATCCGGATCTGACTGCTTTGAGGCATTTTGTCTTTTTCCTTGCCTACGCATAGTTTTGATCTTATATGACTTTGCTATTTCCCGGCTTGTTTTTGTGTGCATGTCTTGGTGTTGGATGTGTGCATTCTAATTATGCAGAGGCCGGGTGTGTTCTCATTGTGTGTGTATCCTCTTGATGCTTTATTTTGAGTCAATAAAGTCCATCCTTTATAAAAAAATTGTTATTATATATGCATTGGGTGCACGAGAGCTATGTCAATGTCAGGCCTTCGAGCTCCATGAGCAATTTTTTAGAAGGACATGGTTGAGATCGAATTTCCTCTTTATGAAGTATCATGTCTAATCATGGTGATCTCGACACACAACCCCTACCTGGTGTGCATACTATCAATGCCGAAAAACGCCAGATCCCTTGATAGGGTTGCTTGTTTGGCATGCGCAGAAAATAAAGATGCACATTTAAAATTATTTTCATTATGGGTGCAAAGCCATCTGTCATCAGCTTGACGACCTCATTCATCGTGAAGGAAGACACCTTCATGTAGTGCAGGGCCTCCTTCTATGTCGTCGTCGGGAAGGGGTCCAACAAAGATTTCATTGTTGACTATTGGCACAGATCGGACTCGGCGTCGGACCACGAGGAAGGTGCCTCGGGCCTTTGCACATTTACAGCGTAAGCCAATATGCTAGGGACTAAGGGTGGTTGAGTTGTTGAGTTTGGCCTTCAATAGCCACTACCTCGGCTGAGGGCTCCTTCTGGGAGACTAGATCGACAATGGTGTACGGAGGAGACGGTGTGGTGGGTTTTTCTCCTCCACTTGTTCCACTAGGGAACTCACTTCCCTAACGCATTCTTCATTCCCGACCTCTAGCTTTGCAACCCCATTTTCAAGGGTATGGACTTCGCCACCCGCATTGGGTGCGGGTGGGTTATTCTAAGGGATGTCGTCGAGCAGCGTCAAATCATCGGCATGCTCGTTAGCTCTCCTTCCTCCGGGCATTGACCTCCTCAGACTCTATCACAAAGAAAAAATTGAACTTTTTGGAAGGAGGGAAGCCTAGGAGACTAGCGTCTCTATCATGTCGCCCGTTCCAGAACCGGCGGTAGTGTCGAGAGACATAGGAGGAGCACCTGTTGGGACGTTGGTCGGGTCGGAGCCCATGTGGGGGCCTACAAAAAAGTTATGATGAAGATCATCACAAGTTCGAGATGATGGTTTTTTATAGTTCGGATAACAAATTACATACAAAGCCGATGTCGGCTTGGCTCGGGGTTTTTGTACTGCGTGCAGTAGCCCCGTGGCCTTTCCTAGTATGCGTGGAGCTAGGGTGATCGAGATAGGATGGGCAGCAGTTTGGTATGTCTTGTTCTCGAGCACCATTCGGTGCTTGTCCCGCCTTGAGACCTAAGGCGGGTCCTGCACGACAGCGCCGAAGGAAGATGTTCCCTCTCCATCGTCACACTTTCGTAGCTCATTGACGCGCTCCTCGGCATCATCGGCCTCGTTGTTGGATTATTGGTCGGCATTGTTCGCATTGTCATCATCATCGTCGTTGTTGTCATTGGGGTGGATCATGATGGCGGGGCCATTGGCGCACATTCCATTAGTAGCGGCCCTTGGCTGGGAGGTTTTCTTGTTCTGTAGCCAGGAAGCTTATCTTGGCAGCTTAGGAGCGCCACGGCTACAACAACAATCAGGCTATAAAGACATACCAAAATTGATCATGAACTAGAAGGAATAGGACAAACTGCTCATCTTGACTACTCGAACCCTAGAAGTGCATACAGCGTGGGTGGTGTCATTGGGGAACACTGGTAGAAAAAGGGCCTATAGTCCCGGTTCGTAAGGGCCTTTAGTCCCGATTCCTGAACCGGGACTAAAGTGTCGGTACTAATGCCCTGTACCTTTAGTCCCGGTTCAATCCAGAACCGGGACTGATGTGCCTCCACGTGGGCAGTGCGCAGAGTCCAGGCAGGAGACCCTTTGGTCCCGGTTGGTGGCACCAACCGGGACCAATAGGCATCCACGCGTCAGCATTTCTGTGGCTGGAGTTTTTGTTTTTTTTTTTTTGAAAGGGAGGGGGTTGGGGGTTTTGGGGGGTTAATTTAGGTGTTTCATATATTGTGTTAGCTAGCTATAATTAATAGAGAGAAGTGTCCTCTCTTACGTCCGTGCTTGGTCGACGCTACGTACTATACATACGTATAGAGAGGACTAGACACGCTAGTTAGCTAGTAAACAAACGAAGGAAACAGAAGATCGTCATGAACATATATGCATACAGAGAAAAGTGATATCGACCACCTCTTCTTCTCCGAGAGATTGGTCGAACAACAAGTTCTCGTATATCTATCCGACACTACCGGCTACATATATACAATAATTATCTCTTACAAATATAATCATACGGACTCATGGTCCACATAGTATTCTCCGTCTTCAGCGATCACTTGGTCAAGAAAGAATGCCGCCAATTCCTCTTGAATTGCTCGCATGCGAGCTGGTGCTAGGAGTTCATCCTGCTTCCGAAACATCTAATTTGAAGAAGGGGGTCAATACATACATATATATATATATATATATATATATATATATATATATATGAATGAATGAATGAAACTCAATACAAATGATGGTAATAAAATAAAATTGTGAATGTTGTTATTTACGTACTTCATATTGTTCGTCAGAGTACCCGCCCCGCTCACAGGTCGTGTGGCGGATGGACTCGCAGACGTAGTATCCACAGAAATCATTCCCTTTTTCCTGCCACAACCACTTTACAAGAAATAGAGGTCAATCAAACTGATAAGTAAGAATGCTAAATGGTATTGATGAAACTAGCGCTTGAATCACTAGGAGATGCGCGGAACATGCTACTATAGTACTTACTTTCCGGTGTCTAAATTCCAGCTCCTTCGGCAGTCCCGGAACTATTCTGGTGAATTTTCTCCAAACCCTGCCGGACAAAGAAAACAATTACTTGATATCAGAAAATGAACAAAGTTGCTGATATGGTGGATAATGATCGATTTAACTTACTTCTTGAGGATTTCAGTCATGTCCGCATACTCCTGGGGATCTTTTCGTTTAGAGTCCAAGACGGTTACTACTCCCTGCTCAAGCCTAATCTCTAGGAGAATATAGTGGAAACTGCACACGCATGCATAACTCATCAATTACATTACTATAACCTGGACTAATATATAAGGGAAACCGAATATGCACAAGACAGTAACACTCACTTGAAGTTGTAAGGAAAGAGTATTATATCTTTGTTTTCATTTTTTTTGAATGATCGTAGCAAGTTGGCCTCCGTATCTCCGGGACGATGCTGAACCTCGGTTGCATCTATGAGATATGTGTTAACGAACCCAATATCACCGATTTGTCTTTTCTTCAATTCGGCGATCTTCATTCTGCATAATATAGTGAGGATAATTATAAATACATGCAATGAAAGAGATGAGCTATATAGAGAGACTTAATGACAGAAGTAGTAGTACTTACAGACAGTAGCAGGTGATCGTTGTTTTATCGAGGGCCAATTGATTGAAAAACTGATAGAACTCCTCAAATGGAATAGGCAACAGTTCAATTCCAACGAGGTCATGCTCCGGTTTAACTCTCGCATACAAAGTACTCCTCCCCCCAGACTCTCTGCAGATTTTCAAGTACCAATCATGTAATCTTCGCATCATCGTTGTTAAAGATTTTTCATCTTTGACGAGAGGCTTCCCGTACTCGTATCTGTGTATCTGCACCTCCATGGTATCATAATGTACATCGTCGGGCAGGTAATCGTCAACATTGCCATAACCGGGCACCATCCTCGGATCGACGATGTCGCTAGGCACCTTGAGGGGGGGGGCACGATTGCTTCGCTTGTTCACTAAGCTGGGTAATTTGTTTCCCAGCTGCTCGTCGTTTTTTCAGCCTTTGATCACTGACTGTACTTCCCGACCGCTCCGCTTCGGCCCATGTCTTTGCAATAATGCGCTCATAGTTGCCTTTCGGCGGAGACTTGGGTGGTTTTGCCAGGGCAGCCAGAGTGCGCTTCACTTTCACCGAATCTACCTTCTCCTCCGGAGGCGGATGTCTCTTTGCTCTCAACCCTTGAAACCAGTCATCCACTTTGGTTTGCGCGATCTCGGCGTTCTCCTCCGGGGTCCTCTCATATGGTAACTTCTCTGGAGTCTTCAGAGAAGGACCGAATCTGTATGTCCTCCCGCCTCTGGTTGTACTGCTAGACGCCGACCGAGCAGACGGAGCGGTTGTCTTCTTTACTTGCTTATGAGGCGGAGGAGAAGGACTACGACGCGCCGGAGCAGCTGGAGCGGCGGCAGGTCTCTTCCGCCCTTGCTGACGAGGCGGAGAAGGAGGAGGCGGGCTGCTCGGGCGCGTCGGCGCAGGCGGAGAAGGAGGCGGAGTGCCGCCATGCGCCGGAGAAGGAGCCAGCCGAGGGCCCTGATCGTCACTCGCCGGAGGAGGAGGCGGTGGAGGAGGCGGAGTGCCCTGACTCGCCGGAGGAGGAGGAGGAGGCGGAGGCGTCCAGTTCGGAAGGTTGATGAGCTCCTTCCGCCATAGGCGTGGAGTCTTCAGAGCAGACCCCAGCCGAGTCTCCCCTTCACCGGTAGGGTGGTCAAGCTGGAGGTCCTCAAATCCCTCCGTTATTTCATCCACCATCACCCTAGCATATCCTTCTGGAATCGGCCGGCAGTGAAAAGTTGCGCCAGGTTCAGTAGGATAAACAGAGCCAACAGCCGACTTGACCTTCAAATTCATCCATTGCGTCATAAGGTGGCAATTTTGAGACTCCATGATATCATCCACGGGATAGCTGGCAGGAGCCATCAAGGCAAGCTCCGGCTGAAGCAGCTCGGTGGAAGCCACGCTGCTTCTGCGCTGAGATGGCGGGATAGCTTCGGGGAAGGCTTCGGCAGTACGTTTGTTGCGATTTGCTTTTCGTTCCTCTATCGCGTCTACCCTTGCTTGCAGCGCCTGCATTTGGGTCTGCTGCACTTTTGTAACGCCCTCGATGCGGCTATAGCTCCCACGTGTCGAGGCACGACTTAGAGACATAACCGCATTGAAAGCAATATCGCAAGTTAGGCAATCATCACAACATCCCATGTAATATATAGAGTAAAAGGGGAGATACATAGTTGGCTTACACTCGCCACATCACATCAAAGTACATAAATAACATCCATCATACAAACACTCATGGCCCGACTACGGCGCCAAAATAGAAAAAAAAACCCAACAAGCGACAAGGCCCCGAATCAAACCCCAACTGGGCACCACTACTGATCATCAAGAAAAGACACGTAGTAACGCTGAGAGTCCTCGTCGAACTCCCACTTGAGCTCATAATCCTCACCTGGAGCGGAATCACCTGGACCTGCATCTGGAGTTATAGTATCTATGAGCCACAGGGACTCAGCAATCTCGCACCCTCGCGATCAAGACTATTTAAGCTTATAGGAAGGGTAAGGCAAAATGAGTGGAGCTGCAGCAAGCGACTAGCAAGTATGGTGGCTAACTTATTCGCAAAAGAGAGCGAGAAGAGGAGGCAAAGCACGAGCGAGAAGCTAGAAGGAAACCTGCGCAAACATTACTCCAACACCGTGTCCACTTCCCGGACCCCGCCGAGAAGAGGCCATCACAGCAACACACTCTGTTGATTCATTTTAATTAATTAAGGTTCAAGTTATCTACAACCGGACATTAACAAATTCCCATATGCCCATAACCGCGGGCACGGCTTTCGAAAGTTCAAACCCTGCAGGGGAGTCCCAACTTAGCCCATGACAAGCTCTCACGGTCAACGAAGGAATAGACCTCCTCCCAAGACGTTCCGATCAGACTCAGTATCTCGGTAACTCAAGATACTTCGACAGGTTAAAACAAGACCAGCAACACCGCCCGAATGTGCCGACAAATCCCCATAGGAGCTGCACATATCTCTTTCTCAGGGCACACTCAGATAAGCAATCCGTACAACTAAAACCAGCCCTCGAGTTTCCCCGAGGTGGCGCTGCAAAGGGGCTCTAGTTTGGACCAACACTCAGAGGAGCACTGGCCCGGGGGGGGGGGTAAAATAAGATGACCCTTGAGTCTGCAGAACCCAAGGGAAAGAAAAGGCTAGGTGGCAAATGGTAAAACCAAGGTTGGGCATTTCTGGACAAGCTTTAATCAAGGCGAAATATCAAGGGGTTCCCATTATAACCCAACCGCGTAAGGAACGCAAAATCCGGGAACATAACACCGATATGACGGAAACTAGGGCGGCAAGAGTGGAACAAAACACTAGGCGAGAGGCCGAGCCTTCCACCCTTTACCAAGTATATAGATGCATTAAGATAACATGGCAATATAATGATATCCCAACAATTAAATAAAAGATGTCCCAACAAGGAACGACCTCCAATCTTCACCTGCAACTAGCAACGCTATAAGAGGGGCTGAGCGAAGCGGTAACATAGCCAATCAACGGTTTGCTAGGACATGGTGGGTTAGTGGTTTGACATGGCAATTGGGAGGATGACAAGCAAATGGTAGGCATCGTAGCATTGGCATAGCAAGAGCGAGCAAACTAGCATAGCAAAGATAGTAGTGATTTCGAGGGTATGATCATCTTGCCTGCATAGTTGTCAGAGTTGACTGGATCCTCACAAGCAAACTCAACGGGCTCCTCGGTAGCGAACTCGTCTCCCGTCTCTACCCAAACAAGACAAACAAGCAACAAGGATACAATCAACCACGTGCAAGACCAAGCAATATGATGAAATGAAGATATGCTATGCGGAATGCGATGCGGGATGCAAAATGCAAGATATGACAGGAAATGCATGAACCTGGCCTCAACTTGGAATTCCAAGGGTGCCACTGGAAAGATGAGATGAAATCTCTTGAAAACGATATAAAGAACGCCAGAATCGAAGTTACGGTTTGGAAATTGCAAGCGATTTAAGATATGACACCGGTCTGCGATTTACAGCTAGTAGGCATCTAAACGCGATGAAATGGACATGCTACAACCACCAAACATGACAAACAAATACATGGCAGGGATGCACACAAGATGCTTAACAAAAGACTAACACTGAGCCACGGCCAATTCATCCATTATGAGGTTCAAACAAGCATGGCAAAATCGCAAATGCAAAACAGATTCCAGACTTAGTGAAATTAACACTTGTCTGAAATTTCAGATCATGAAGCCCTCTTCGGAGCAGCAAAAGAACATGATACATGACCTGATTGTGATGAATAAGAACATGGCATGGAGCTACTCAACAGGCTTAACAAAATACCCAAAGTGACCTGGGGCCAAAAGGGTTCACAAAATATACTAACGGGCACACGAACATAGCAAAAACATAATCAGTTTTCAGACTTAGTGAAAACTGAGACATGCTGAAATATAACTCACGAAGGCATGTAAACGAGCTCGATGCACTCACTACGGTGCAAGTCATGGCAAGGAAAGCATACATCCATAAAGAAGGCACAAAATACAAGCTAGACATGGCAAGAACAATGGCATAGCATGCACGGATCAACTACAATAACATCGGCAAAATCGCAAACTAGTTGACGATCTGCCCAGATTCATGACGAAGCAAAAGTAGAGCTCGATTGGCTCAAGCTAGGGTACTCCATAATTGCAAACAAAGACATGGATGGATAGAGCATAACATGATTAACAAAACTCCTTTACTGATCATCCTCAAAAGAGGCACGGATCACTAGGAAACAAGCTGAACGTATGGCATGATGAACTAAATAAACCCAGACTTAGTGAAAACTACTAAGTCCCTGAAAACTAATTTACCGGGTGCCTCACTTTGCAAGCTTGCACAAGTCACCACACACATCCTAAAAATGTATGGTTTGCACCTCTGGAAAGAAGACAAAATGCTTAACAAAACATATGAAGGACTCACAGGAATATCATGCACACAATAATCATGGCAAAAATGACAAAAGTCTAAGATGAACTAGCAGATCTGACAATTAACTCACGAAGCCTTCTTCTAACAGCATTTTGGGCATCAAGATGAGCTCAAATGAAAATGATGCAATGGAATAAAATGATGTACTCGTCGAGGCGGACATTTTGATATACTATATGCCCAAATCAGAGCTGCGGATGAGGAGATACGGCCGGTCAAAGTAGGCATAAAAACTTAACAGAGAGAGGCAAAAGTCAACCCTAGGGTTTACTGTAGCACAGATCTGGATCGCGCGCGCGACACTGTTCATCGGCGGCACGGAAGCCGAGGACGGCCGGCGACGTCGAGGAAGCAGCCGGCGGGGGAAGGCCGCCGGACGGCGAGGGCGAGGCGGGCCCGAGGCGGCGGAGGCAGGCACGGGTGGCGGGCGCCGCGGCGGCCGGCGAGGGCGGCGGCGTCGCCGGGCGGCGAGAGGAGGCGCGGGCAGCGGGTGGCCAGACCGCGTCGAGGTGGCGGCGGAGCGGCGGGCTCCTGGCGCCGGCGTCGGGGAAGAGGAGGTCGGGCGCGGGCGGCGGAGGAGCCGGTGGAGGCGGGCGGCGGTGTGGGCATCGGGGGCCGGCCACGGGCCTCCCGGGCCTGGCGGCGGGGATGTGGGCGCACGTCCACGTGGCGGCGGCGGATTGGCTGGAGGCGGCGGGGCGGACACGTCCGGCTCGCACGGACGTTTTCCGGCGGCGGCGGAGAGGTTTTTTAGGGTTTCAGGGAGAGGGAGAGATCCGAAATCGGGGGGTGTCTATTTATAGGCATAAGTGGAGCTAGGAGAGTCCAAATGAGGTGCGGTTTTCGGCCACGTGATCGTGATCGAACGCTCTAGGACATGAAGCAGAGTTTGGTGGGTTTTGGGCCAAATTGGAGGGGTGTTGGGCTGCAACACACACGAGGCCTTTTTGGTCCCTCGGTTAACCGTTGGAGTATCAAACAAAGTCCAAATGATACGAAACTTGACAGGCGGTCTACCGGTAGTATACCAAGGCCTCTTGGCAAGTCTCGGTCCAATCCGGAAATTTTTAATCCCCACACACGAAAGAAAGGTAGAAATGACCACCGGAGGAGAACGAAGCGCCGGAATGCAAAACGGACAATGGGGAAAATGCTCGAATGCATGAGATGAACACGTATGCAAATGCAATGCACATGATGACATGATATGAGATGCATGACAACGAAAACAACACACGAAGACAAAGACCCGAACCCGAGAAATAAATATAACTTAATGCCAGAAACGGCAAGAGTTGGAGTACAAATTGGGAAAGTTACATCCGGGGTGTTACAACACTCCACCACTACGAAAAGATCTCGTCCCGAGATCTAGGACTGAAAGAACTCCGGGTACTCAGAACGGAGGTGGTCCTCGCGTTCCCAGGTAGCTTCACGGTCGGAATGGTGTGACCACTTGACTTTGAGAAATTTGATTGACTTGTTGTGAGTCTTGCGTTCAGTCTCTTCAAGAATAGCAACTGGGTGCTCACGATAAGAGAGATCTTCTTGGAGCTCAATGTCCTCGAAGTTGACTGTGCGGTTAGGAGTCTTGAAGCACTTTCGAAGCTGAGAGACATGGAACACGTCATGAACATTTGCAAAGTTTGAACGAAGCCCGAGTTGATAGGCGAGGTCGCCTCTCTTGTTGACAATTTTGAAAGGTCCCACGTATCTAGGGGCAAGCTTCCCTTTGATACCGAAGCGACGAGTACCTTTCATAGGAGAGACACGGAGGTAAACATGATCTCCGATCTCGAAAGCCAAATCACGGTGCTTACTATCATAGTAGCTTTTCTGGCGGGATTGGGCTGCTTTGAGGTTATCACGAATGACTTTGCACATTTCTTCTGCTTCTGTGATTAAGTCATTACCCAAAAGCTGACGTTCACCGGTTTCAGACCAGTTGAGAGGGGTACGGCACTTCCTGCCATACAGAATTTCAAATGGGGCCTTGCCCGAACTTGCTTGAAAACTATTGTTATAGGAGAATTCAGCATAAGGAAGACAATCCTCCCACTTCATGCCGAAGGAGATCACACAAGCCCTGAGCATATCTTCAAGAATCTGGTTGACACGCTCGACTTGACCGCTTGTTTGAGGATGGAAAGCAGTGCTGAAGCGGATGTTAGTGCCCATGGCCTTCTGAAAAGAATCCCAAAACTTCGAGGTAAAGATGCTGCCACGGTCTGAAGATATCACTTGAGGAATACCGTGCAAAGAGACAATTCGAGAGGTATAGAGTTCCGCCAATTGAGCTGCAGTGATCGACTCTTTGATAGGCAGAAAATGAGCCACTTTGGTGAGTTTGTCGATGACAACAAATATAGCATCATTGCCATGCTTGGACTTTGGAAACCCAGTCACGAAGTCCATTTCAATGTGGTCAAACTTCCATTCTGGAATGGCAAGAGGTTGGAGGAGACCTGCTGGCCTTTGGTGTTCTGCCTTCACTCTTCTGCAGACATCACATTCATTCATGAATTGAGCGATCTCGCGCTTCATTCGAGTCCACCAATAAGCTTGCTTAAGGTCCTGATACATCTTCGTACTCCCAGGGTGGATGGAGAGGAGAGAATTGTGAGCCTCGTTCATGATCACTTTACGAAGTTCACCTTTGGGCACAACAATACGATCCTCGAAGAAGAGAGTGTCCTTGTCATCAAGGCGGTAGCACTTGTACTTGGACTGACTCTTGGCAATCCCAATCTTCACCTTTTTCACCATAGCATCAAGAAACTGGGCTTGGCGAATCTGGTCTTCTAAGGTAGGAGAGACTTGAAGGTTGGCGAGGAAACCTTGAGGAACAACTTGCAGATTAAGTTTGCGGAAAGCTTCACAAAGCTCGGGTTGATAAGGCTTAAGAATCAGACTGTTGCAGTAGGCCTTTCTGCTCAAAGCGTCAGCAATCACATTGGCCTTGCCTGGAGTGTACTCATACTCGGATTATACTCTTCAATCATTTCGACCCATCGAGTTTGCCTGAGATTGAGATTAGGCTGAGTGAAGATGTACTTGAGACTCTTGTGATCAGTGAAAATGTCCACTTTTCTTCCCAATAGAAGATGTCTCCAAGTCAAAAGAGCATGCACAACTGCCGCCAACTTGAGATCATGAGTGGGGTAGTTCTTCTCATTAGGCTTCAACTGGCGAGAGGTATAAGCAACAACTTTCTTCTCTTGCATCAAAACTGCGCCAAGACCTTGGAGAGAGGCATCACAAAAGACCTCGTACGGCTTGGACTCATCAGGCGGAGTCAGAACTGGAGCAGTGATCAATTTCTCTTTCAAAGTGTTGAAAGCAATATCACACTCCGGAGACCAAACGTACTTGACGTGCTTCTGAAGAAGATTTGAGAGAGGCTTCGCGATCTTAGAAAAGTTTTCAACGAATCTTCTGCAATAGCTTGCGAGACCGAGAAAACTGCGGAGTTGCTTCACGTTCTGAGGAGGTTCCCAATTCACAATTGCAGACACCTTCTCAGGATTCACGGAAATGCCCTTGGCAGAGATGATATGACCAAGATAAAGAACCTCATCGAGCCAAAATTCACACTTGGAGAACTTGGCGTAGAACTGATGTTCTCTGAGCTTATCAAGAACCAAACGCAAATGCTTGGCATGATCTTCCTTGTTCTTGGAGAAAACCAGAATGTCGTCGAAATAGACCAAAACGAAGTCATTGGTGTAGGCGTTGAAGATGAAATTCATCATGCGAGAGAACGTCGGAGGAGCGTTGGCGAGGCCAAAAGACATGACAGTGTATTCATATGAACCAAAGCTTGTTCTGAATGCTGTCTTGGGAATATCTTCTTCACGAATGCGAATCTGGTGATAACTCATACGGAGATCAAGCTTGGAGAATACTTGGGCACCTTTGAGTTGTTCGAACAGCTCATTGATGTTGGGAAGTGGGTATTTGTTCTTGATGGTCTTCTTGTTCACTGGACGGTAATCAACACAAAGTCGGTCCGTTCCATCCTTCTTCTTCACAAAAAGAACACCACAACCCCACGGAGAAGAACTAGGCCGGATGAGACCCATTCTTTCTTGCTCATCGAGTTGCTTATTCAGCTCCTTCAACTCTTCAGGTCCGAGCTTGTAAGGACGTTTGCACACAGGTTCCGTGCCAGGCTCAAGTTCAATAATGAATTCAACTGGCCGGTGCGGAGGCATTCCTGGGAGCTCTTCTGGAAAGACGTCTTGATATTCGCAAACGACTGGAATTTGAGAGATGGCATCCAATTCACCCTTCTCATTGAGAGAAAACAGACGGATAGAATCATCCCGAGCGGCAAAGACAATTACATCCTCAGACGAATGAGTCAATTGAATCTGCCTGGCTGCACAATCAAGCTGAGCCTTGTGCTTAGAAAGCCAATCCATTCCGAGAATAAGATCAATATCCGAGTCACCAAGAACATTTGGAGAGGACAAGAACTTATAGTCACCCAAAGTGATAGTAACATCTGGAACGCATACTCGAGATGTCATTTGACGGGCCGGAGAGACGATAGCCAACGGCTTCAGCAACACTTGAGTAACAAAATCATGCTTAGATGCAAAAGGTCTCGACATGAAACAATGCGATGCACCAGTGTCAAAAAGAACTTTTGCAGGAATATCATTAACAGGAAGGTTACCCATGATCACATCTGACGAGTCCTCTGCCTGAGCTGCATTCATCAAATTCACCTTAGCATGCTTGGGATTATGCTTGACCATAGTTGTACTTGCCGATCTCACAGGAGGAGGAGGAAGACGCCTCTGGTTGAAACACTTGTTGGCATAGTGACCCTTCTGTTGGCACTTGTTGCACGTGACCTCTGAAAGCGGACGGTGATACGGAGCACTCGATCTTGGAGCTTCAGACGAATTCTTGTTCTGAAAGCCAGGGTTGGGTGGGTGGGAAGAACCACTGCCACCTTTGCTCTTCTGCTGATACGGCTGACGGAACGGAGGAGGAGGAAGCCAAAACTTCTGCTGCTTGGCCACTTGAGTAGAGGAAGAAGGAGTAACATCTCTGACTCGCTTCCTGGAAGCATCACACCTCAACTGAGCAGCCTCTTGCTTCAGTGCCATGTTGTAGAACTCATCGTACCTCAAGGGCTCAAAGAGAACAAGAGCGAGCTGAATATCTTCTCTGAGACCACCCCTGAACTGATATATCATGCTCTTCTCATCAGGCACGTCCTGCTTGGCAAAGCGGGCAAGCTTCTGGAACAACTTGTTGTAGTCATAGACAGACAAAGAGCCTTGCTTCAGATTGCGGAATTCCTCACGCTTGCTTTCAACCACGCTCTGAGGAATATGATGAGCTCGGAAATCTCGACGGAAATCATCCCAAGTGATAACACGTCCACCTCTGGAGTCCTTGTACTGCTGGAACCATTCTGCAGCTTGATCTTTGAGTTCGAAGGAAGCGAACTTGACAAAGTCCTCAGGCCTGACGTTACTGCACTCGAAATGCTTACACAGATCCACAAACCAATCGTCAGCATCGGTTGCCTCAACACAATTGCTGAAAGTATTTGGCCCGTTAGCAAGGAACTGGTTGAGTGTAGCAAAGTGACTCTGATTGCTACCTTGATTCCCTTGACTGCCTTGATTGCGCTCTTGGAGAATTTGCATGATCAGCTGTGTGTTTGCATTGGTTGCGGCCATCACAGCTTGCCATGCCTCCGGAGGAGGTGGAGGCGGTGGCGGATCAGGATTCGGAGTCGTGCGCGTTGGAGGAGCCATCCTGAAGAGGTTGACCACCATTAGCACATTGATAGATAAATATTGAAGCTGAATCCAATGGAATGAAAATTGCAACATATAGTCTTCACATCCGAACCAAATGAACGAATGCATTCCTCTTGAAATGGTCACATATCCATAAATTGAGAAGCCACGTAGAATTAAGGTAGAGAAATAAATCAACAAGGTACGGATCAAGAACGAATAATCGGTAAGAAATCCCAATCTCAAACCAATATCCGTGGAAGAAGAACTAGAGCTACTAGAATTCCCACCTATGAAACTCCCGAACCTTTCCGGTTATGCAATCAGGTGTTGGGGATATAGGGGAAGCATAATATCTCACCCAAACTAGCAAATCCTACATCCAGCTGTATCCATCCTTCAACACATAACCAAGAAACCTTCGGAAACCATCTACCTCAACCTTCGAAAAGCATCCGTTATACAAGTTATGGCGATACTCCCGAACTCCCGCCCCAGTATTGGGTGGCGTCGAGGTTATCTCACCAACGAACTGCATAAAAGAGATTTTCGATGTCGGCGAACATATCTCAAGTATTCCAGAATTGCAACGATAAAATTATGATGACAACACCTCAGAGCTCAACTCCCCGGGACACTTCCACTAAACCCCTGACAGGAGGCACCAAGTCAATGTTCTCATCATAAGCCATCGGAACGATTCCAAGATACTCGCGTGATCCTAAACAAAAATTAGTCAAATTTGAGAAGAGAAGAGTCAAAACTCTACGTCGGGATGCCTTACCAGAGCAATGAGGAGACTGGGAAGTAAAGAGAATTCCTAAACTCTCCGATATATAATTTCTAAAGACTCAAAACATTTTTCTAGACACAACTCGGCTGCTAAAAATGATCAAGCAATGGGGCTCCTAAGGTCGGGGAAGGCTCTGATTACCAACTTGTAACGCCCTCGATGCAGCTATAGCTCCCACGTGTCGAGGCACGACTTAGAGACATAACCGCATTGAAAGCAATGTCGCAAGTTAGGCAATCATCACAACATCCCATGTAATATATAGAGTAAAAGGGGAGATACATAGTTGGCTTACACTCGCCACATCACATCAAAGTACATAAATAACATCCATCATACAAACACTCATGGCCCGACTACGGCGCCAAAATAGAAAAAAAAACCAACAAGCGACAAGGCCCCGAATCAAACCCCAACTGGGCACCACTACTGATCATCAGGAAAAGACACGTAGTAACCCTGAGAGTCCTCGTCGAACTCCCACTTGAGCTCGTAATCGTCACCTGGAGCGGAATCACCTGGACCTGCATCTGGAGTTATAGTATCTGTGAGCCACGGGGACTCAGCAATCTCGCACCCCTCGCGATCAAGACTATTTAAGCTTATATATAGGAGGGTAAGGCAAATATAGTGGAGCTGCAGCAAGCGACTAGCAATATGGTGGCTAACTTATTCGCAAAAGAGAGCGAGAAGAGGAGGCAAAGCGCGAGCGAGAACTAGAGGAACAACCTGCGCAAACATTACTCCAACACCGTGTCCACTTCCCGGACTCCGCCGAGAAGAGGCCATCACGGTAACAACACACTCAGTTGATTCATTTTAATTAATTAAGATTCAAGTTATCTACAACCGGACATTAACAAATTCCCATCTGCCCATAACCGCGGGCACGGCTTTCGAAAGTTCAATCCCTGCAGGGGAG
The DNA here is from genome assembly GCF_003073215.2 of Triticum urartu. Taxonomy (NCBI): domain Eukaryota; kingdom Viridiplantae; phylum Streptophyta; class Magnoliopsida; order Poales; family Poaceae; genus Triticum; species Triticum urartu. The sequence continues at coordinate 3,490,863 of NC_053027.1, forward strand.
TCCCAACTTAGCCCATGACAAGCTCTCACGGTCAACGAAGGAATAGACCTCCTCCCAAGACGTTCCGATCAGACTCGGTATCTCGGTAACTCAAGACACTTCGACAGGTTAAAACAAGACCAGCAACACCGCCCGAATGTGCCGACAAATACCCGATAGGAGCTGCACATATCTCGTTTCATCAGGGCACACTCAGATAGCATCCATACAACTAAAACCAGACCTCGAGTTTCCCCGAGGAGGGTGGCGCTGCAAGGGGCTCTAGTTTGGACCAACACTCAGAGGAGCACTGGCCCGGGGGGGTTAAAATAAGATGACCCTTGAGTCTGCAGAACCCAAGGGAAAGAAAAGGCTAGGTGGCAAATGGTAAGACCAATGTTGGGCATTGCTGGAAAAGCTTTAATCAAGGCGAACTATCAAGGGGTTCCCATTATAACCCAACCGCGTAAGGAACGCAAAATCCGGGAACATAACACCGATATGACGGAAACTAGGGCGGCAAGAGTGGAACAAAACACTAGGCGAGAGGCCGAGCCTTCCACCCTTTACCAAGTATATAGATGCATTAAGATAACATGGCAATATAATGATATCCCAACAAGTAAATAAATGTTCCAACAAGGAACGGCCTCCAATCTTCACCTGCAACTAGCAACGCTATAAGAGGGGCTGAGCAAAGCGGTAACATAGCCAATCAACGGTTTGCTAGGACATGGTGGGTTAGAGGTTTGACATGGCAATTGGGAGGCTGACAAGCAAATGTAGGCATCGTAGCATTGGCATAGCAAAGAGCGAGCAAACTAGCATAGCAAAGATAGTAGTGATTTCGAGGGTATGATCATCTTGCCTGCACAAGTTGTCAGAGTTGACTGGATCCTCACAAGCAAACTCAACGGGCTCCTCGGTAGCGAACTCGTCTCCCGCTCTACCCAAACAAGACAAACAAGCAACAAGGATACAATCAACCACGTGCAAGACCAAGCAATATGATGAAATGATGATATGCTATGCGGGATGCGATGCGGGATGCAAAATGCAAGATATGACAGGAAATGCATGAACCTGGCCTCAACTTGGAATTCCAAGGGTGCCACTGGAAAGATGAGATGAAATCTCTTGAAAACGATATAAAGAACGCCAGAATCGAAGTTACGGTTTGGAAATTGCAAGCGATTTAAGATATGACACCGGTCTGCGATTTACAGCTAGTAGGCATCTAAACGCGATGAAATGGACATGCTACAACCACCAAACATGACAAACAAATACATGGCAGGGATGCACACAAGATGCTTAACAAAAGACTAACACTGAGCCACGGCCAATTCATCCATTATGAGGTTCAAACAAGCATGGCAAAATCGCAAATGCAAAACAGATTCCAGACTTAGTGAAATTAACACTTGTCTGAAATTTCAGATCACGAAGCCCTCTTCGGAGCAGCAAAAGAACATGATACATGACCTGATTGTGATGAATAAGAACATGGCATGGAGCTACTCAACAGGCTTAACAAAATACCCAAAGTGACCTGGGGCCAAAAGGGTTCACAAAATATACTAACGGGCACACGAACATAGCAAAAACATAATCAGTTTTCAGACTTAGTGAAAACTGAGACATGCTGAAATATAACTCACGAAGGCATGTAAACGAGCTCGATGCACTCACTACGGTGCAAGTCATGGCAAGGAAAGCATACATCCATAAATAAGGCACAAAATACAAGCTAGACATGGCAAACTCAACGGGCTAACCTTCCATGGAATGGAGCCTGGCGTGCCTCGTGTCCGTCCAGGGTGCTCAGGATTCCCGAGGACCATTGTGAGCTCGTCGTTCTCTTTGTCTGGAAAGAACTTCTCTTGCTGCGCTGTTTTGATATACTGCTTAAGCTTCCTGACTGGTATGTCCATTTGATCGTTCGTCCAAATGCACTTCCCTGTTACAGGGTCCAAGGTTCCGCCAGCCCCGAAGAACCAAGTCTGGCAACGGTCTGGCCAGCTAATTGTCTCTGGTTCGATCCCTTTATCAACCAGATCATTCTCAGTCTTGGCCCACTTAGGCCGGGCTACGAGGAAGCCACCTGACCCCGTGCGATGGTGAAGCATCTTCTTCGCAGCATTTTGCTTGTTTGTCGCCGACATCTTCTTACTCTTTTCCGATGTCTTGTGGGCCACAAATGCGGGCCAGTGATCTCTGATCTTCTCATATCTGCCCTTGAATTCTGGTGTCTCATTATTTTTGACAAACTTATTCAGCTCTTTCTTCCACCTCCTGAATAGTTCTGCCATCCTCTTAAGAGCAAAAGACTTGATTAATTTCTCTTTAACTGGGTTCTCTGGTTTATCCTCTGGCGGTAGGGTGAAATTTGACTTCAGCTCAGTCCAAAGATCATTTTTCTACATATCATTGACATAAGACACCTCAGGGTCTTCTGTAGCCGGCTTAAATCATTGCTGGATGCTTATCGGGATCTTGTCCCTAACCAGAACCCCGCACTGAGCAACAAATGCGCTCTTTGTCCGGAGGAGTTCAATCGGTTGGCCGTCGGGCGCGATTGCTATGATCTCAAACTTTTCATGCGAGCTCAACTTTTTCTTCGGGCCTCGTCTCTTTACCGAAGTTGTGCTCGATCTGGAGGGCTAGAAAAAAGAACAAAGACTTAATTAATATGTGTACATAACAAAACAATGAATGCATCAAACAGCTAGTCAGCACAGGCTTAACTAATATATATACCTGGCCGGACTCGGTTCGGTCATCGGAGTCGTCATCACGGTCTCCTTCTTGCACCGGCATTGGGTCACCGGAGCCGTCCTCATGTTCTTCTTCTTGAACCGGCATTAGGTCACCGTAGCCAGCTTGTTCACCCTCTCCTTCCAGACCATCGGTTTCGTTGAGAAACAACGAGACGGCATCACTTCCTTCTGCGATTATGTCCCTCAACAACGCTTCTTTTGCTTCGTCTAGGGCGGTGTCCATAGTTTCTACAAATATTTACAACATGGCAATTATTATTCAAACGTGACAGATGGATATATTAGTGCCAAACGTAGAACTAGCTACCTAATCATAGTAAGCTATCGGGAGGGGGTATATATCGACAACGACGACACTACATCTATGTCCCTCGACGACCCTCGTTCCTGATAAAAAAAAGAGGAAGAAGAAGAAAAAAAGAGGAGAACAAAGAATAGAGGAGGGGTCGGGAGGTTGCCTAGTGTCAAAGGATTCAACAAAACCATGTCTTCATCATTAGGCGAAAGTAACATGTGCATGATGGTATGAAGCTCTCCAAAGTTATTTTGGAACGGAGTCCTAGATAGGATATTTCGCTTTTTGGTACAAAGTTCAGCAAGAACCTTCCAAATATCGTTATTTGGAAGGCCTTTGCTGAAATTCATACAAGAAGGCAAATTATCCTATCCGGGACACCATTCCAAAATAATTTTGGAGGACTTCGTCATGCCCTGGTTACTTCTGGCTAATGATGAAGCCATGGATTTCTTCAATACTTTGACACTAGGAAACCTCTCTCGACCCCTCGGCGATCCTCGACCCCTCGAACCCTCGACGACCCTGGAACCCTCGACCCCTCGGCGATCCTCTTCTTCCTCTCATGTTCGAGAGGATCGCCGAGGGGTCGGGAGGTTGCGTAGTGTCAAAGGATTCAACAAAACCATGTCTTCATCATTAGGCGAAAGTAACATGTGCATGATGGTACGAAGCTCTCCAAAGTTATTTTGGAATGGAGTCCTAGATAGGATAATTCGCTTTTTGGTACAAAGTTCAGCAAGAACCTTCCAAATATCGTTATTTCGAAGGCCTTTGCTGAAATTCATACAAAAAGATAAATTATCCTATCCGGGACACCATTTCAAAATAATTTTGGGGGACTTCGTCATGCCCTGGTTACTTCCGGCTAATAATGAAGCCATGGATTTCTTCAATACTTTGACACTAGGAAACCTCTCTCGACCCCTCGGCGATCCTCGACCCTCGAACCCTCGATGACCCTGGAACCCTCGACCCCTAGACGACCCTGGAACCCTCAACCCTCGACCCTATAGAACCCTCGAACCCTCGACCCTGAAACCCTCGACCCTTGACCCCTTAACGACCCTCGGCTAGATGAACTAGGACGTGCGTCATGATATTGAAGAAGGATGGTGGGAACACCAGCTCGAAACTGACAAGACATTGCGCCACATCACTCCTTAGCCTTGGTACGATTTCTGGATCGATCACCTTCTGAGAGATTGCATTGAGAAATGCACATAGCTTCACAATGGCTAATCGGACGTTTTCCGGTAGAAGCCCCCTCAATGCAACCGGAAGCAGTTGCGTCATAATCACGTGGCAGTCATGAGACTTTAGGTTCTGAAACTTTTTCTCTGGCATATTTATTATTCCCTTTATATTCGACGAGAAGCCAGTCGTGACCTTCATACTGAGCAGGCATTCAAAGAAGATTTCTTTCTCTTCTTTCGTAAGAGCGTAGCTGGCAGGACCTTTATACTGCTTCGGAGGCATGCCGTCTTTTTCGTGCAAACGTTGCAGGTCCTCCCGTGCCTCAGGTGTATCTTTTGTCTTCCCATACACGCCCAAGAAGCCTAGCAGGTTCACGCAAAGGTTCTTCGTCACGTGCATCACGTCGATTGAGGAGCGGACCTCTAGGTCTTTCTAGTAGGGTAGGTCCCAAAATATAGATTTCTTCTTCCACATGGGTGCGTGTCCCTCAGCGTCATTCGGAACAGCTAGTCCACCGGGACCCTTTCCAAAGATTACATAGTGTAAATCATTGACCATAGCAAGCACGTGATCACCGGTGCGCATGGCGGGCTTCTTCCGGTGATCTGCCTCGCCTTTGAAATGCTTGCCTTTCTTTCGACATTGATGGTTGGTCGGAAGAAATCGACGATGGCCCAGGTACACATTCTTCCTGCATTTGTCCAGGTATATACTTTTAGTGTCATCTAAACAGTGCGTGCATGCGTGGTATCCTTTGTTTGTCTGTCCTGAAAGGTTACTGAGAGCGGGCCAATCGTTGATGGTCACGAACAGCAACGCCTTAAGGTTAAATTCCTTCTGTCTGTGCTCATCCCACGTACGTACACCGTTTTCATTCCACAGCTGTAAAAGTTCTTCAACTAATGGCCTTAGGTACACATCAATTTCGTTGCCGGGTTGCTTAGGGCCTTGGATGAGAACTGGCATCATAATGAACTTCCGCTTCATGCACATCCAAGGAGGAAGGTTATACATACATAGAGTCACGGGCCAGGTGCTGTGATTGTTGCTCTGCTCCCCGAAAGGATTAATGCCATCCGCGCTTAAAGCAAACCATACATTCCTTGGGTCCTTTGCAAACTCATCCCAGTACTTTCTCTCGATTTTTCTCCACTGCGACCCATTAGCGGGTGCTCTCAACTTCCCATCTTTCTTTCGGTTCTCACTGTGCCATCGCATCAACTTGGCATGCTCTTCATTTTTGAACAGACGTTTCAACCGTGGTATTATAGGAGCATACCACATCACCTTCGCAGGAACCCTCTTCCTGGGGGGCTCGCCGTCAACATCACCAGGGTCATCTCGTCTGATCTTATACCGCAATGCACCGCATACCGGGCATGCGTTCAGATCCTTGTATGCACCGCGGTAGAGGATGCAGTCATTAGGGCATGCATGTATCTTCTCCACCTCCAATCCTAGAGGGCATACGACCTTCTTTGCTGCGTATGTACTGTCTGGCAATTTGTTATCCTTTGGAAGCTTCTTCTTCAATATTTTCATTAGCTTCTCAAATCCTTTGTCAGCCACAGCATTCTCTGCCTTCCACTGCAGCAATTCCAGTACGGTACCAAGCTTTGTGTTGCCATCTTCGCAATTGGGGTATAACCCTTTTTTGTGATCCTCTAACATGCGATCAAACTTCAGCTTCTCCTTTTGACTAATGCATTGCGTCCTTGCATCGAAAATGACCCGGCGGAGATCATCATCATCGGGCACATCGTCTGGTTCCTCTTAATCTTCAGCAGCTTCACCCATTGCAGCATCATTGGGCACATCGTCTGGTTCCTCTTGATCTTCACCAGCTCCCCCCGTTGCAGCATCACCGTATTCAGGGGGCACATAGTTGTCATCGTAGTCTTCTTCTTTGCCGTCTTCCATCATAACCCCTATTTCTCCGTGCCTCGTCCAAACATTATAGTGTGGCATGAAACCCTTGTAAAGCAGGTGGGAGTGAAGGATTTTCCGGTTAGAGTAAGACCTCGTATTCCCACATTCAGTGCATGGACAACACATAAAACCATTCTGCTTGTTTGCCTCAGCCGCATCGAGAAACTCATGCACGCCCTTAATGTACTCGCGGGTGTGTCTGTCACCGTACATCCATTGCCGGTTCATATGCGTGCATTATATATAATTAAGTGTCCAAATTAATAGAAGTTCATCATCACATTAAAACCAAAGTGCATACATAGTTCTCATCTAACAACATATAGCTCTCCAGAGCACCTAATTAATTAAACCATACATTGAAACTATGTAAAACATTTCAATGCGAAAACAAATGCGATCATAATCGCAACCAAGGTAACAATTGATCCAACGGCATAATGATACCAAGCCTCGGTATGAATGGCATATTTTTTAATCTTTCTAATCTTCAAGCGCATTGCATCCATCTTGATCTTGTGATCATCGACGACATCCGCAACATGCAACTCCAATATCATCTTCTCCTCCTCAATTTTTTTTATTTTTTCCTTCAACAAATTGTTTTCTTCTTCAACTAAATTTAACCTCTCGACAATAGGGTCGGTTGGCATTTCCGATTCACATACATCCTAGATAAATAAAATCTATGTCACATTGGTCGGCATAATTTTCATAAACAATAAATGAACCAATAGTTATAAAGATAATATACATACCACATTCGAATCATAGACAGGACAAGGGCCCACGGGGGCGGATACCAAAACCATCACACTATATAAGATGCAATAATAAATGTAAGAAAATGATACAAGTATCTATCTAAACATACAAGTAAGAATATTTTTCCTTTCAGAAAGAAGATAAGAACAAGAGGCTCACCACAGTGGTGTCGGTGATGAGATCGGCGTGGGTGATCGACGGCAGTGAAGATGGGGACGGGGCGTGACGGACCGCTAAATCTAGACAAATCTCGAGGAAAATGGAGTTTGGAGGTCGAGCTTCGAGAGGAGAAAGCTTAAGTAGTGTGGCTCGGGCATTCCATCGAACACCTCATGTGCATAGGAGGTGAGCTAGAGCACCACAAAGCCCTCTCCCCCTCGGCCAGAAAAAACAGAGTACTGTGCTCTGCTTTTGCGCGAGGGGGTATATATAGGCACCTCATTGGTCCCGGTTGGTGACATGAGCCGGGACTAAAGGGGAGCCTTTGGTCCCAGTTCAAGCCACCAACCGGGACCAATGGTGGTGGGCCAGGAGCGAGGCCCATTGGTCCCGGTTCATCCCACCAACCGGGACCAAAAGGTCCAGATGAACCGGGACCAATGACCCACGTGGCCCGGCCGGCCCCCTGGGCTCACGAACCGGGACCAATGCCCACATTGGTTCCGGTTCTAGACTGAACCGTGACTAATGGGCTGACCCGACTTGGACCAAAGCCCTGTTTTCTACTAGTGGAAGTCTGTTGCCTTGCCCTTGAACATTAGCGAGGGCATCTCCCGCATGGATTTTCCCTTGTAAAAGCCACGTCGAATGGGCTGGGTAGCATCGTCTACCCTATTGCATTCCCACATCGGGTGCACACGAGCATAGAGCAGCTAGATTGCTCGATTGAGGCCCACGTGCATGACGTACTCAAGTGTCAGCCCCTCATCAACCACCTCGGATATCTTCTTGCTCAACTTTGCATAGGTTCATAAACCAGATCACGATTCCATGTTCATGTGTTGTCATCTATCAATTCTGCTACTATGATGGGAGGGTCATTTGTCCGTGAGTCGAGTGATCTCAACATATCATCCTCCATTGTTAATAATCACTCCAAATATTTTTCTCCTGACCATTGCCATTCAACGGATTCAACCAGGTTTCAACACCAAAATTTCTTTACGTTATGTCTGCCGTTCCTCTGATGGATGAAACCCTAGTTCCACATTCAACATATCTCTCGTGGGATAATACACAATTTTCAGAATCCACGCACTAAGAGAGTTGGGGTCTTGAACCTACCTCCATGACTTCTTTGCAACCATCACTAAATTGGATAGTTTAGTATCTCAAAATCGGAAGTGTTTCCTATATTTTGGCATGGTTAAAACATCTCAAGAGACTCGATGCAATTGCTCTTTCTATCCTGCCTCCCCCCCACCTTGCACCAAGGTATATCATTGATGCATTTGAAAGAATTGTTCTTTAACTTCCCCACATTAGAAGGCAGACCCAGATACCTATCTGAAAGCGATTTGTTTGGAACATGAAGAATATTTTTAATTTCATCTACAATCATTGGGGCAACCTTACCAAAAAATACTTTCGATTTGGATTGGTTAACACGCTGACATGAGCCGTCACAATATTTCTATAGAGTATCTTTCATAATATTGGCACCATCAATCTTTGCCTTGAACATTAAGAGGCAATGATCCACAGAGAGGAGATGGTTAACCGGTGGAGCAGTCTGTGCAACCATCACCGCATTCACATTTTCGTCCAAACTTATCTACTTTAGCAGAAAAGAGAGCCTCTCTACAGCAATCAAAAATACATAAGGTGATATGGGTTCCCCTTATCAAATACCTCTTGTGGGTTTAAATTCATCAAGTGTGCTTCCATTACAAGGGACAACGAAAGACACCGTCGAGACATACTGCATAATCTTTGCTATGCATGAACTTTTGAGATAATCTTAAAGATTGAAGAGCACAAGCTTATTGGTGGGAATTCGGTCAAGGAAGTTGGAATAGATCCTTAAGAATTAAAATAATGATTTTTTTTACCATGGAAACTGCAGGGCTTGGCCCCACAACATTTTATTAATAAAAAACAAACAAGAGTACATGTACAGATCCACAAGAAGTAGAAGAAAAAGATAAAGAAGATAAAAGAAGATAAAGAAGTGGATGCAAATAATAATTATTTTATTGATAGCGTCCAGAGAATCTTGAACACGAAGCACCATGTGTGTCACCTCACCATGCTATAAACCACAATTCTTCTGAAAAATAGCAACAGAAAACCATCGGGCTCCGGAGCCTTTGTTTGCAACATTTAAAAAGAGCCTCCTTCACTTCCTTAGACTAGTCACACTGAAGAGTAACATATACATATCTCTAGACTATATTACTACTTTCATAGTGGGTAGTAACATAAGTGTGGTAACATGTAAAGCTTCATTTATTATGTTATGGACTCATATTGTGTTGAGACATGTGATGTTACAGTAACTAACTAAGTTACTCAAACTAATTCTCTTCTCATTAACTCACTGCCACATAAGAAAATTTGTTGAGTTAGACCAGATGTTACTGTTGAAGTTAGTCCCAATGTGGAAACATTGAGCATCTCATTCATATTTGCATTAACTCTACAAGGTACGTGCGACGACAACAGCTCTTCAAGACCGACCGTGCTCTCAAACTTCTACAGATTTTCTTAAATGCCAGGGGGCATTCCACGCAGTACCCTCTCATCATGACACAAGGTACCATCAGCACAAGTTAATTGGTGATACAATTCTTCTTCCTTCTATTTTTTTATATTGTGCCAATGGTGTACCTTAGTTTTATAAGAGGCATCAAAACGGTTTACAAGAATATTCTAGCAGACACTACAAGCCGTGCTGCCGGAACACACAGCACACCTAGAACGACTAAAGGCTAACTCCTCACAAAGCTATCTAAAGACACCGTCCGGGCCACCCTCCAAGTGTAGAGCTCCTGAATGATCTGATCAACAAGGGCATAGACTGAGCATTGTTTATCAGAGTTATTAAATGGGAAAAGGTCCAAAACAAACCTTCAATTTGTAGGCGAAAGGTAAAACAAACCCTGATCTCTCCATCCCTGAAATGAGCACACCAAACTCTCTAATCCTGGTCTATTTATAACCTTGGCAGGACGTAGCTGGGATTTGCTAACTTGGGCCGGCCCAGTAGCGCAGTTACTCGCTCACGCGCACTAATCTGGTATTTTTTTTCTCAAAAAAAACTAATCTGGTATTCTTGTTTTTCTTAGTTTCTCTCTGTTTCGTTTTCTTTTCTTTTTTCATTTTTACACATGTCTAAATTTTCTCACTACCCAATGTACATTTTTAACGACACATTAAATATTTTTGGATAAACTTTTGATATTTTCAAATACATTATGTACATTTTTAAATTAAATGTTTTCAGAAATTTTTGAATACATGGTAATATTCTTCCAAATACATGTTTTACATTTTCTTAATGACAATAAAAATTTTATAAAACAACACGAACACTCTTTTACATGGTTCAAAATTTTTAAATTTGCATACACTTTTTTCAAGGACATGCCACATATATTCTGTTAAGGTTATGACTCATTTTTTTACATCACGCAAACATATTTTTACATTGCACACACATTTTTTTGAAAATGTCACAAACACATTCTTGGAACTCGTGAACATTCCTGAAATGCTACTGTTTTTTGAATGTACAAAACATTTTTTGAATCACATGAATGTTTCGAAAAGTGCTTGCACTTTAAAATTTTGTTCAGGTTGCAAAACATGTTTATAAAGGTGTTCACTTTCTCAAAGTTGTTGGTTTTTAAAAAGTATTCAAAAATTTTAAAAAGTGCTCGCACTTTATAAAATGTTCGAAGATTTCTTAAATAAAGACGTTTTCAATACTTGTTTGCCTCTAAAAAATGTTTTCAAAGTTTAACGCTTTGGTTTCTAATTAAATATTTCGGGTCTCTGACTACGTCAGTCATAGCCATCTGCTGTAGTGGCTACCAGGTCCCAAGTTCGACTCCACAACATGTTTTTTTTGTTTTGGAATTATAACGTCGCCCGTTAAGAAAAAGAAAGAAAGAATTTTTACGTCCCATGTTAAGGAAAAAAACTCGCTTCATGTCTGGTGGGCTGGCCCAGTCGAGTCCACTGCCAACAATCTGAAACATTTTTTAAATACATTATTTAAAAATGTCAAACAATTTTGAAAATAAAAAAAAAATTCAAAGCATGTGGAAAACTGTTGGAATTCTGAACAGTTTTTGACAAATGTGATTTTTTTTTGAAATTGTGAATAGTCTTTTAAAATGCTAATAGAGTTTCAAAATTCCAAACAGGTTTTAAAAAACACAAAAAGAATTGAATGTGTGCGAAAAATAGAAAACAGGAACATTTTTAACTTCTGAACAATTTTAGAAATGTGCGGACATTTTTTAAACCTCACGAATTCTTGTTGTGTTACAGTGGGCTAGCCCAAATTCTTGTCCGTGAGAGTAGCTGGTAATCCCGGCCGGGATTGTAGCATTCCCAGGGTGCCAAACAGGTATAGGGTCCAAAATAGACTGGGATTACGAGTTCAGGGTGCCAATTTCCGGGATTCAAAGTTTGGGGTTTGATTTAGCTTTCGTCTATAACTTCAAGGTTTATTTTAGACTTTTTCCTATTAAATGCTTGGTTGTTGTGTTACTTCGACAGGCTCCACACAGTAAGCATGATAATAGTGTCGAATTCCTTTAGGTCCTTCTTCCGAAAGGGCCGCCGAGCGAGGAGCCACTAATTCTCAAGGTTGTGATGGTGGGATGGAATGGCGGCCGTAATGCGCAGTCATGCAAAGCAGCAACACCAAGTTTCCCTAGCCGCCACACAGTGCATCAAAATGTGATGGACTGTGTCCTCATCTGAAAGGCAAAGAAGCATGGGGAGGTCTGCGCTTGCAAGCCATGCCTCATGCGTCTATCCGAGGGCCATAACATGTATTGCAAAGCTCGCCAAGTGATTCAGATGGAGGAATTTTTTTGTAGTTCGTCCCTCTCACTAGTAAACCATCGAGCTGCCTCCACACAATTTTCTTTCTGTAATTTTTTTCTCTCAAGTTTGCAGATTTTTACCGTTCGGGCCAGCTCCACGAGTGGAGCTAGCCCACAATATGTTGTCTCTCGGGCCTATAAATCAGCCCATTCAGTAACTAGGCCGAACTTTTTCCAGCTTAGGGCTACCGTCCTGTCCGTCCACTCCGCCACACACGTCGTAGGGTTTTACCGATTCTCCGCAACCCACGCCGGGTCGCCGGCCACCACCAGATCGCCTCGGCCTACGTCCTGCGGCAACGCCGCACGCTCTCACCGCTGCCGACGATGGTGAGCCTTGGCACAAATCCCGGGGGGCACAGGATCCAGTCGATCCTCAAGGATGGGCACAAGCACCTCTCGGGCCTCGACGAGGCCGTCCTCAAGAACATCGGCGCCGGCCGCGAGCTCTCCGCCATCACCCGCACCTCCCTCGGCCCCAACGGTGAGTGCCCTTCTCCCGTTCCCTGCATCTTTGGCGAGGTTTGCTCAGTAGCAATAGATAAGTTGTTAGTCCTGCAATACGGGCCTATGGTTAAGGACATGTAGCCGTGTGGCGTGGTATATGCAGAGAAGCTCCACAGCTTTACCGCTGGTGGGCGATGAGTTGTTTCAGCCAGAGCTGGAGCACAATGATCTAAGGGGATGGGGCTGAATGAATTGTGTTTGGCTGTCAGGGTAACATCGATTGATTGTGTTGTGGGTTGTTCCTGTGCTGAAGGTGGGTTTTTAACAGTGTCAGTTTCCTATTTTAGGAATGAATAAGATGGTCATTAATCATCTAGACAAGCACTTTATCACGAATGATGCTGCAACAATCGTGAACGAGCTTGAGGTCCAACACCCTGCTGCTAAGCTCCTAGTGCTTGCTGCCAGAGCGCAACAGGAGGAGATCGGAGATGGAGCTAACCTCACCATATCTTTCGCGGGTGAACTGCTCGACAAAGCCGAGGAGCTCATCAGAATGGGACTGCATCCAAGTGAGATCATCATTGGGTACACCAAGGCCATTCATAAGGTATATATACTCCTGCATGTTGCATCATTGAGTATTTACCGCCCAATAACTAGGCATTGCATTATTAATCCTGTCATATATATGATTCTGGGCAACAGCTGCTTTTGTTTAATCTTTGTGTTGTACGTACAGACGCTTGAGATTTTGGAGGATCTAGTTGAGAAAGGCTCGGAAAATATGGATGTAAGGAACATGGAAGAGGTCCTGTTGAGGATGAGATCTGCTGTTGCCAGCAAGCAATTTGGCCAGGAGGATGTGCTTTGTCCACTTGTGGCTGATGTAGGCTAATACTTGTCTTGTACCTGATAGCAACTATTTTTTTCGACATCATGGAATATATATATCACTAACCGTTGGTTTGTTTCATCTGTTTATCATGGCTTTTCAGGCCTGTATCCAAGTTTGCCCAGAAAATCCAGCAAACTTTAATGTTGACAATGTTAGAGTGGCAAAGCTGGTTGGAGGCAGCCTGCACAATTCTTCTGTAGTCCGTGGGATGGTTCTGAAAAATGACGCTGTTGGAAGCATTAAAAAAGTGGAGAATGCGATGGTGAGCTCGAAATTGTACAATAATTGTGTGCCTTTTTCCATTATCTGTGTGTATCTGTTTTACCTACAATAATGCACTTTCTTATGTATGAACAGCTCCCACATTGTAGAGTACCAACATACTATAGGTGCCGCCCGTTCCTAACAGCCAATCTCCTTCTTTACTACTGTTAAATGTTAATGGATGGAATCAGACGTCCACTACCTAGAGTTTATTCTGCTATATGTATTTTCCTACCAAAAATCAAACTGCTCAGTAACTCAAAATTGAACCTTTCTGAAGTTTTTATTCGAGTTATGATGATACTGCATTCAGTTATATGATATCCATCTTATTAATAAACACTGAAGCTTAGTTGTTGTGCGGTAGCTATGTTTTACTGATATAGTAACACTGTGAACCATCCTGGGTGGCTTATATGAAAATTTTGGCATACAGACACAATCATTATTGCTTACGCTTAAATAGCATAGAATCATTCTTGAAATCTCCAATTCCAACAGCGTCTTCGTGAATCAATTCATTGTAGAATCCAACTGTTACACCATTGTTCCATGATGCAGTCTATTATGCTTTTCTTTTAACTAAATTTCATGCATTCTAATTTTTATTTTATGTAATACCCCTTTTATGCATGTTTCATAATTTTTTCTGGGTTCCTGATATTTTTAATTTTCTTTTATCATTTAGGTTGCGGTATTTGCTGGTGGTGTGGACACTTCTGCAACTGAAACGAAGGGAACTGTTCTTATACATTCTGCTGAGCATGTATGTTCATTGTTATTCTTGTTTGTATGCTTTGCTGGTTTCACTGCACTCAGAAAGGGTTATATCGTAGTTTACTTACGTCTTACAAACATATGTAGTAACCTTATAACGCACATGCTTGTGATGTTGTGCAGCTTGAAAACTATGCTAAAACAGAGGAAGCAAAGGTGGAGGAGCTTATCAAATCTGTGGCTGATTCAGGTGCCAAGGTCATTGTCAGTGGAGCTGCAGTTGGCGATATGGCATTGCATTTTTGTGAACGTTACAAGTCGGTATTTCGCTTCTCATATGAACTGTCATCTTTTTAGGATAGTTTTATCTTGTGAAACTTATTTTTACATTTTAAGATAACCATTAATTAGAGGTTGTAATAGTGGAAGACATCTGAAATACAGGTTTAATTTTATTGTACCATGATCTGGTCCTGCTTTACAAGTGATACTTATAATTACCGATATTCTGGTTTACAGGCTAATGGTTCTGAAAGTCAGCTCAAAGTTTGAGCTTCGGAGATTCTGCCGTACTACTGGGGCTGTAGCACTTGTAATTTCTGGGTTCTAAAACTCTTTATTTAATATCAATAATAACTTTATTCTGATGCCATGTGCTTTATAAAAAACATTTGAAGCTTAGCCAACCAAATGCGGGCGAATTAGGATATGCAGACTCTGTTTCAGTGGAAGAAATTGGTGGTGCTCGAGTATGTTTCACGTCTTCATGCTTTCTCGAGTAACATCACTTTGTCCTTTCTCAACATCTCTGCTTTGTTCTATAGGTGACTGTTGTCCAAAATGAAGAAGGTGGAAATTTAGTGGCTACTGTTGTCTTAAGAGGCAGTACTGACAGTATATTAGAAGATCTTGAAAGAGCTGTCGATGATGGCGTAAACACGTACAAGGTATGTATGTGATGTAGGTTGAAACCAATATCCTTGCATTGTTTTTTATTAGTCATGCTCCATTATCGTCTGATTTGTTAAATGCCATCTAACTGTTGGTGTTTATACTAGTCAATGTGCAGGGACAGTCGGATTATTCCTGGAGCTGCCGCAACAGAAGTAGAGCTGGCAAAGAGATTGAAGGAATTTTCTCTGAAGGAAACAGGGTAACTATATTTGATTGTGTGAAAAATAAATTTCATACATATATGTAAAAGGGCACATCTGAAACATGAGTTTAGAAATGATAGTTCTGTTGATTAACCACCTTCAAGTGCGCAAATTTTATCCTCGCATGCATTCCAGTACAATGGCAGTAAATATACAAGTCCTATTGTGCATCTTCTCCTGGTGTTCATTGGACGTCCATATTGGGGCTTTTAGTTCACACATTCATGTTTATCTATAATTTTGTATTAATAAAAACATTTCTTTGTATTCCTTGTGAAGAGTCCCATAATTCTGTAGGACTCGAGCCATATTTGATATGTGAACCATGTTCTTGCTATAATAATTTTTGTAGTTGGTTTATGAAACTGAATGTTACTTATTAATCTTTTCCTAATTTACACCACCTGTTGTTGGTCAATTATGCAGGTTGGATCAGTATGCCATTGCAAAATTTGGTGAAAGTTTTGAAATGGTTCCAAGAACACTTTCTGAAAATGCTGGACTTGGTGCAATGGAGATAATATCTTCCCTCTATGCTGAGCATGCTGCTGGCAATGTGAAAGTTGGCATTGACTTAAAGGAAGGTTCTTGCAAGGATGCGTCAATTATGAAAATATGGGACCTCTACATTACAAAGTAAGCCTTACTCAATATCTAGTTGTCAATAGGTGTGGAAATCCTTCTAGAAGCTTTGACAATGTCTGTTTATGATCCTTATCGTTTCAATCTATACCCTGATATGATGCGAATATACTGTTACCGGCTGGTGTCCTTGATACCACGAAAATGCTACATCAAGGTGCCTTGTACATAATCAGTTCTTTCTCATACCCAGTTCAATTATTTGTGTTGTCATCTATATTTTCCGTGCTTTCATGCCCTGTTTATTAATTTGTGCATTTATTCCGCAAGATACATATTAATTTGCATATTTAAAATTTGAAATGCGTACATAGGTTGTTATGTCCCACTTAACCTTTTTCCCTTCAATCAGGTCCTTCGCTCTAAAATACTCGGCAGATGTTGTATGTACTGTACTGCGGATTGACCAGGTAGGATTATAAATCTTTCGTGTCATCTTCATATGCATAAAACTATGGTCGTTTATTCATATGCTAACACCTATGTGGAACACAGATCATCCTGGCAAAGCCAGCAGGAGGTCCGCGGCCCCCCAAACAAGGTGGTATGGATGAAGATTAGTTTGTCTGTGCACTCCAGTTTCCTGTGTTTCATCTTATCTAGGTTGGATTCGAGTAAAAGGTTCTTGGTGCATGGGTTCCACGGTTGGTGGTGGGTAGATGCTTTAGCTGATGTCTCGCTGGTGGATTTGTGAGTTCCTCTATGGTACCAAAGCTGGTCCTGAAAGATTCTGGGTGCATGGGTTCACATGATAACTAGAGAGACTTGCTCGTCTTGTTTTTTATGTGAACCAAAGCTGGTCTTGAAAGATTGGGAATCATACTGATGTTTCTAAAACGCATTAGCCTTTAATTAATATAACTGTTTGCTTGGAAGGATGACATTTTGCAGAGTGCTGCTGAACAATGTGTTTGCATTGTTGGCATCATCGTCTCTTACCCGTCGCACCACTTCCTCTAAGTACGTTGACACACATATGCATGCGTTGACTCGCGAGCACGCACGCACTGAAATATTACGTCTTGCCCATTCCCGCAGAAGAACACACGCCATAGAGAAAAGCTAAAACTGGATCTTGTGTGGCAGATCTTTAGTTTTGTTTTCGGCCAACACCAAGCTACACAGGATCGATGGGTATATCATCTATTTACACTAATCAGTCTCACTAAGATTCTCATGCCGGTGTCATCAAGTTGGGTCAAAGGCTTGTAATGATTGAGAAGAGAGAGCCATCAGAACGAATAGTCATTTTCTGAAAAGAGAACCACCTACTCATATGTTCAGATCAAGTGATTCCAATCCAATCATTTGAACTTTGATTTCTAGCTTTCCCCAAGTTGCTTTCCATTCAATCCCCTCTCCTACCAAAGCCAAATCTGAGAGAGTGTTCGAGTGTTTGGGAGACTATCATTTGAAGACAGTTGAACATGTATTACCTTTTGAAGAATGGTGTCTCTTAGATTGATTAGGTGTCACTTGGGAGCCTCCAAGATTGTGTAGTTGAACCAAGGAGTTTGTAAAGGCAAGGAGATCACCTACTTTGTGAAGATCTAACCGAGTGAGGCTACTCCTTCATGGACGGAAGCCATGATCGAATATACAAGGTTGCTTCTTCGTGGACCTTTCATGGGTGGAGTCCTCCGTGGAATCACGCAACTTTCACCCTCCGTGGGTTAAAGTCTCGATCAGCATGGACGTACGATAGCACCGCCTATCAGAACCACGCCAAAAATAATTGTGTCTTCATTGAGTTTGAAATCTCCGATCCCTCCTTTATATTCATATGCAAACTCTTTACATTCCATTGCAAAACTCTTAGACTTGCATGTGTAAGGCGTACTTGACTTGGTAGATTTGCTAAAACTTACATACAACTAAAATTGGTAAAATGATAAGTTTTTATTTGGTCAAGTATTCTAATACCCCCCCCCCCTCTAGACATACTTTTGATCCTACAAGCCTACTTGGCTGCCAGCTCAAGAAGAAGGTGAGGAAGCACTTTTTCTTTCTAATGAAAACACAAAAGAAGTTGTACAAAGCTCATGCGGTAGAGAAGACAGCTAGGCAACATCAAATCATGATGATGAGGCACATGCATCTGGAGGTGCAGAGTGGGTCTGAGAAGAAGATCACCTCAGAGGAGTCCTGGATTGGGAAGAAAAACAAGTGGACCGACTCCAATGACTCCAACGCCACGACGTCTGCTTTTTGTGGTGCCACTGGTGAGGATGATGATATCATGGAGAAGCTCTAGGAGGCCAGTAACAGGGACTCAGATGAGTCCTTTGAAGACGAGGAGGAGCACTAGGACTACTACCTCGGGCTGTTTAGCTCCTTTTTGTCTTTTTGGTGTCTCGATTCCAAAGGGGGGTAGAGGTTACGACCGAGGATTTGCATTTGCTTTTCTAGGGGAGTTGCCGTGTCACAAGCTTGCCTTATTTGCCTTGTGTTTTATCCTTGTCAACTCTTTATCTTACTTTACTTTGGTTTGGTGTGAGACTTGAGACCTTATCATATGGTGTGAGACATATCTATATCTATACCTATTATTAAAGGGAATAGGTATTCTTGGTTTGGCACCGCTTTGTTTCGTCCCGTTTTGATGATTTATTTATGTACGCTATTTTTTGTTTACTCTGTTTGACGTAAGCACACTGCGAATGGAAAGAAAACTGGGACATACGTGCAACCGAAACACAAAAAACTAAACCAAGCGGGCCGGCCCATCGTATTCCTACCCCTGGGCATGGACGAATTTTTTTCCATGACCATTGTGTTACCAAGCTGGGCCACGGATGAACATTTTTTTTCTTCCGGTCAACCAAGCAGCACAAAAAATGGTGTTGGGCGTGAGTATTGAACTGCAGATCTCGTGAAACAACGCCTTAGTAGTAACCAACGATGCCTCCTCACTTTATTTCAAATATATGAGGATCAACCCTCGTCACACCAGCTGGGCCTACTACCTGGGCCACATGAAGGAAATATGCCCTAGAGGCAATAATAAAGTTATTATTTATTTCCTTATATCATGATAAATGTTTATTATTCATGCTAGAATTGTATTAACTGAAAACATAATACATGTGTGAATCAAGGTTGTCAGAATCGCGATTCTGTTAGACGATTCTACGACTTTACGATCCAAACTAACCCCTATGATTCTACGACTTTAGTTCTTAGAATCTACGTTTCTACGATCCTGATAGTGAAGATTCTATGATTTGTGATCCTACCATCAAAGCTCCGATCCGATTCAAAATCACGATAGTGTCACTAGTATGCCTCTACTTGACTAGCTCGTTGATCGAAGATGGTTAAGTTTCCTAATCATAGACATGAGTTGTCATTTAATTAACGGGATCACATCATTAGGAGAATGATGTGATTGACTTGACCCATTTTGTTAGCTTAGCACTTGACCGTTTAGTTTGTTGCTATTGCTTTCTTCATGACTTATATATGTTCCTATGACTATGAGATTATGCAACTCCCGTTTACCGGAGGAACACTTTGTGTGCTACCAAACTTCACAACGTAACTGGGTGATTATAAAGGTGCTCTACAGGTGTCTCCAAAGATACATGCTGGGTTGGCGTATTTCGAGATTAGGATTTGCCACTCCGATTGTCGGAGAGGTATCTCTGGGCCCTCTCGGTAATGCACATCACTTAAGCCTTGCAAGCAATGCAACTAATAAGTTAGTTGCAAGATGATGTATTACAGAACGAGTAAAGAGACTTGCCGGTAACGAGATTGAACTAGGTATTGAGATACCGACGATCGAATCTCGGGCAAGTAACATACCGATGACAAAGGGAACAAACGTATGTTGTTATGCGGTCTGACCGATAAAGATCTTCATAGAATATGTAGGAGCCAATATGAGCATCCAGGTTCCGCTATTGGTTATTGACCGGAGACGTGTCTCGGTCATGTCTACATTGTTCTCGAACCCGTAGGGTCCGCACGCTTAACGTTATGATGATAGTTTCATTATCAGTTTATATTTTTTGATGTACCGAAGGTTGTTCGGAGTCCCGGATGTGATCACGGACTTGACGAGGAGTCTCGAAATGGTCGAGACATAAAGATCGATATATTGTATGACTATATTTGGACACCGGAAAGGTTCCGGATGAGATTGGGACAATACCGGATCATCGAGAGGTTATCGGAACCCCCCGGGAGGTATATGGGCCTTATTGGGCCTTAGTGGAAAGGAGGAGAAAGGATCAAGGGAGGGGGCGCCCCCCCCCAAGCCCAATCCGAATTGGGAGGGCGACCGGGCCCCCCTTTCCTTCCTCCCTCCTTCCTCTTCCTTCCCTCTCCTACTCCCTGTGGGAGTTGGACTCCCCCCTAGGGCGCGCCACCCTCCTTGGCCGGCCCCCTCCTCCACTCCTTTATATACGGGGGAAGGGGGCACCCCATAGACACAACAATTGATCATTGATCTCTTAGCCGTGTGCGGTGCCCCCCTCCACCATAATCCTCGATAATATTGTAGCGGTGCTTAGGCGAAGCCCTGCGACGGTAAAACATCAAGATCGTCACCACGCCGTCGTGCTGACGAAACTCATCCCCGACACTTTGCTGGATCGAAGTCCGAGGATCATCATCGAGCTGAACGTGTGCTAGAACTCGGAGGTGTCGTAGTTTCGGTGCTTGATCAGTCGGGCCATGAAGACGTACGATTACATCAACCGCGTTGTGCTAACGCTTCCGCTTCCGGTCTACGAGGGTACGTAGACAACACTCTCCCCTCTTGTTGCTATGCATCACCATGATCTTGCGTGTGCGTAGGAAAATTTTGAAATTACTACGTTCCCCAACAGTGGCATCCGAGCCTAGGTTTTATGCGTTGATGTTATGCACGAGTAGAACACAAGTGAGTTGTGGGCAATATAAGTCATACTGCTTACCAGCA
The DNA here is from genome assembly GCF_003073215.2 of Triticum urartu. Taxonomy (NCBI): domain Eukaryota; kingdom Viridiplantae; phylum Streptophyta; class Magnoliopsida; order Poales; family Poaceae; genus Triticum; species Triticum urartu. The sequence continues at coordinate 3,511,920 of NC_053027.1, forward strand.
TGTCATACTTTGGTTCGGCGGTATTGTTGGATGAAGCGGCCCGGACTGGCATTACGCGTACGCTTACGCGAGATTGGTTCTACCGACGTGCTTTGCACACAGGTGGCTGGCGGGTCTCAGTTTCTCCAACTTTAGGTGAACCAAGTGTGGCTACGCCCAGTCCTTGCGAAGGTTAAAACAGCACCAACTTGACAAACTATCGTTGTGGTTTTGATGCGTAGGTAAGAACGGTTCTTGCTAAGCCCGTAGCAGCCACGTAAAACTTGCAACAACAAAGTAGAGGACGTCTAACTTGTTTTTGCAGGGCATGTTGTGATGTGATATGGTCAAGACATGACGCTAAATTTTATTGTATGAGATGATCATGTTTTGTAACCGAGTTATCGGCAACTGGCAGGAGCCATATGGTTGTCGCTTTATTGTATGCAATGCAATTGCGTTGTAATGCTTTACTTTATCACTAAGCGGTAGCGATAGTCGTGGAAGCATAAGATTGGCGAGACGACAATGATGCTACGATGGTGATCAAGGTGTTGCGCCGGTGACGATGGTGATCATGACGGTGCTTCGAAGATGGAGATCACAAGCACAAGATGATGATGGCCATATCATATCACTTATATTGATTGCATGTGATGTTTATCTTTTATGCATCTTATCTTGCTTTGATTGACGGTAGCATTATAAGATGATCCCTCACTAAATTATCAAAGTATAAGTGTTCCCTGAGTATGCACCGTTGCAAAAGTTCTTCGTGCTGAGACACCACGTGATGATCGGGTGTGATAAGCTCTACGTTCAAATACAACAGGTGCAAAACAATTGCACACGCGGAATACTCAGGTTTAACTTGACGAGCCTAGCATATAACAGATATGGCCTCGGAACACGGAGACCGAAAGGTCGAGCGTGAATCATATAGTAGATATGATCAACATATTGATGTTCACCATTGACACTACTCCATCTCACGTGATGATCGGACATGGTTTAGTTGATTTGGATCACATGATCACTTAGAGGATTAGAGGGATATCTTTCTAAGTGGGAGTTCTTAAGTAATATGATTAATTGAACTTAAATTTATCATGAACTTAGTACCTGATAGTATCTTGCTTGTCTATGTTTGATTGTAGATAGATGGCTCGTGCTGTTGTTCCGTTGAATTTTAATGCGTTCCTTGAGAAAGCAAAGTTGAAAGATGATGGTAGCAATTACACGGACTGGGTCCGTAACTTGAGGATTATACTCATTGCTGCACAAAAGAATTACATCCTTGAAGCACCGCTAAGTGCCAAGCCTGCTGCAGGAGCAACACCAGATGTTATGAACGTCTGGCGGAGCAAAGCTGATGACTACTCGATAGTTCAGTGTGCCATGCTTTACGGCTTGGAACCGGGTCTTCAATGACGTTTTGAACGTCATGGAGCATATGAGATGTTCCAGGAGTTGAAGTTAATATTTCAAGCAAATGCCCGGATTGAGAGATATGAAGTCTCCAATATGTTCTATAGCTGCAAGATGGAGGAGAATAGTTCTGTCAGTGAACATATACTCAAAATGTCTGGGTATCATAATCACTTGACTCAACGGGGGGTTAATCTTCCTGTTGATAGTGTCATTGACAGAGTTCTTCAATCATTGCCACCAAGCTACAAAAGCTTCGTGATGAACTATAATATGCAAGGGATGAATAAGACTATTCCTGAGCTCTTCGCAATGCTAAAAGCCGCGGAGGTAGAAATCAAGAAGGAGCATCAAGTGTTGATGGTCAATAAGACCACCAGTTTCAAGAAAAAAGGCAAAGGGAAGAAGAAAGGGAACTTCAAGAAAAACAGCAAACAAGTTGCTTCTCAGGAGAAGAAACCCAAGTCTGGACCTAAGCCTGAGACTGAGTGCTTCTACTGCAAGCAGACTGGTCACTGGAAGCGGAACTGCCCCAAGTATTTGGCGGATAAGAAGGATGGCCAAGTGAACAAAGGTATATGTGATATATATGTTATTGATGTGTACCTTACTAATGCTCGCAGTAGCACCTGGGTATTTGATACTGGTTCTGCTGCTAACATTTGCAACTCGAAACAGGGACTACGGATGAAGCGAAGATTGGCTAAGGACGAGTGACGATGCGCGTGGGAAATGGTTCCAAAGTCGATGTGATCGCAGTCGGCACGCTACCTCTACATCTACCTTCGGGATTAGTATTAGACCTAAATAATTATTATTTGGTGCCAGCGTTGAGCATGAACATTATATCTGGATCTTGTTTGATGCGAGACGGTTATTCATTTAAATCAGAGAATAATGGTTGTTCTATTTATATGAGTAATATCTTTTATGGTCATGCACCCTTGAAGAGTGGTCTATTTTTGATGAATCTCGATAGTAGTGATACACATATTCATAATGTTGAAGCCAAAAGATGCAGAGTTGATAATGATAGTGCAACTTATTTGTGGCACTGCCGTTTAGGTCATATCGGTATAAAGCGCATGAAGAAACTCCATACTGATGGACTTTTGGAACCACTTGATTATGAATCACTTGGTACTTGCGAACCGTGCCTCATGGGTAAGATGACCTAAACGCCGTTCTCCGGTACTATGGAGAGAGCAAAGGATTTGTTGGAAATCATACATACAGATGTATGTGGTCCAATGAATGTTGAGGCTCGTGGCGGATATCGTTATTTTCTCACCTTCACAGATGATTTAAGTAGATATGGGTATATCTACTTAATGAAACATAAGTCTGAAACATTTGAAAAGTTCAAAGAATTTCAGAGTGAAGTTGAAAATCATCGTAACAAGAAAATAAAGTTTCTATGATCTGATCGTGAAGGAGAATATTTGAGTTACGAGTTTGTTCTACATTTGAAACAATGCGGAATAGTTTCGTAACTCACGCCACCCGGAATACCACAGCATAATGGTGTATCCAAACGTCGTAATCGTACTTTATTAAATATGGTGCGATCTATGATGTCTCTTACTGATTTACCGTTATCATTTTGGGGTTATGCTTTAGAGACGGCTGCATTCACGTTAAATAGGACACCATCGAAATCCATTGAGACGACGCCTTATGAACTGTGGTTTGGCAAGAAACCAAAGTTGTCGTTTCTGAAAGCTTGCGGCTGCGATGCTTATGTGAAAAAGCTTCAACCTGATAAGCTCGAACTCAAATCGGAGAAATGTGTCTTCATAGGATACCCAAAGGAGACTGTTGGGTACACCTTCTATCACAGATCCAAAGGCAAGACTTTTGTTGCTAAATTCGGAGTTTTTCTAGAGAAGGAGTTTCTCTCGAAAGAAGTGAGTGGGAGAAAAGTAGAACTTGATGTGGTAACTGTACCTACTCCCTTATTGGAAAGTAGTACATCACAGAAACCGGTTTCTGTGACACCTACACCAATTAGTGAGGAAGCTAATGATAATGATCATAAAACTTCAGATCAAGTTACTACCGAACCTCATAGATCAACCAGAGTAAGATCCGCGCCAGAGTGGTACGGTAATCCTGTTCTGGAAGTCATGCTACTAGATCATGATGAACCTACGAACTATGAAGAAGCGATGGTGAGCCCAGATTCCGCAAAATGGCTAGAAGCCATGAAATCTGAGATGGGATCCATGTATGAGAACAAAGTGTGGACTTTGGTTGACTTGCCCATTGATCGGCAAGCAATTGAGAATCATGTTAGCAATTGCCGCATTTTATGATTATGAAATTTGGCAAATGAATGTCAAAACTGCATTCCTGAATGGATTTCTGGAAGAAGAGTTGTATATGATGCAACCAGAAGGTTTTGTCGATCCAAAGGGAGCTAACAAAGTGTGCAAGCTCCAGCGATCCATTTATGAACTGGTGCAAGCCTCTCGGAGTTGGAATAAACGCTTTGATAGTGTGATCAAAGCATTTGGTTTTGTACAGACTTTTGGAGAAGCCTGTATTTACAAGAAAGTGAGTGGGAGCTCTGTAGCATTTCTGATATTATATGTGGATGACATATTATTGATTGCAAATAATATAGAATTTCTGGATAGCATAAAGGGATACTTGAATAAGAGTTTTTCAATGAAAGACCTCGGTGAAGCTGCTTACATATTGGGCATTAAGATCTATAGAGATAGATCAAGACGCTTAATTGGATTTTCACAAAGCACATACCTTGACAAGGTTTTGAAGAAGTTCAAAATGGATCAAGCAAAGAAAGGGTTCTTGCCTGTGTTACAAGGTGTGAAGTTGAGTAAGACTCAATGTCCGACCACCGCAGAAGATAGAGAGAAAATGAAAGATGTTCCCTATGCTTCAGCCGTAGGCTCTATCATGTATGCAATGCTGTGTACCAGACCTGATGTGTGCCTTGCTATAAGTCTAGCAGGGAGGTACCAAAGTAATCCAGGAGTGGATCACTGGACAGCGGTCAAGAACATCCTGAAATACCTGAAAAGGACTAAGGATATGTTTCTCGTATATGGAGGTGACAAAGAGCTCATCGTAAATGGTTATGTTGATGCAAGCTTTGACACCAATCTGGACGATTCTAAATCACAAACCGGATATGTATTTTTACTAAACGGAGGAGCTGTCAGTTGGTGCAGTTCAAAACAAAGCATCATGGCGGGATCTACATGTGAAGCAGAGTACATAGCTGCTTCGGAAGCAGCAAATGAAGGAGTCTGGATGAAGGAGTTCATATCCGATCTAGGTGTCATACCTAGTGCATCGGGTCCAATGAAAATCTTCTGTGACAATACTGGTGCAATTGCCTTGGCAAAGGAATCTAGATTTCACAAGAGAACCAAGCACATCAAGAGACGCTTCAATTCCATTCAGGATTTAGTCCAAGTGGGAGACATAGAAATTTACAAGATACATACGGATCTGAATGTTGTACACCCACTGACTAAGCCTCTTCCACGAGCAAAACATGATCAGCACCAAGGCTCCATGGGTGTTAGAATCATTACTGTGTAATCTAGATTATTGACTCTAGTGCAAGTGGGAGACTGAAGGAAATATGCCCTCGAGGCAATAATAAAGTTATTATTTATTTCCTTATATCATGATAAATGTTTATTATTCATGCTAGAATTGTATTAACCGGAAACATAATACATGTGTGAATACATAGACAAACATAGTGTCACTAGTATGCCTCTACTTGACTAGCTCGTTGATCGAAGATGGTTAAGTTTCCTAACCATAGACATGAGTTGTCATTTAATTAACGGGATCACATCATTAGGAGAATGATGTGATTGACTTGACCCATTTCGTTAGCTTAGCACTTGATCATTTAGTTTGTTGCTATTGCTTTCTTCATGACTTATACATGTTCCTATGACTATGAGATTATGCAACTCCTGTTTACCGGAGGAACACTTTGTGTGCTACCAAACGTCACAACGTAACTGGGTGATTATAAAGGTGCTCTACAGGTGTCTCCAAAGGTACATGTTGGGTTGGCGTATTTCGAGATTAGGATTTGTCACTCCGATTGTCGGAGAGGTATCTCTGGGCCCTCTCGGTAATGCACATCACTTAAGCCTTGAGATGATGCATTACAGAACGAGTAAAGAGACTTGCCGGTAACTAGATTGAACTAGGTATTGAGATACCGACGATCGAATCTCGGGCAAGTAACATACCGATGACAAAGGGAACAAACGTATGTTGTTATGCGGTCTGACCGATAAAGATCTTTGTAGAATATGTAGGAGCCAATATGAGCATCCAGGTTCCGCTATTGGTTATTGACCGGAGACGCGTCTCGGTCATGTCTACATTGTTCTTGAACCCGTATGGTTCGCACGCTTAACATTACGATGATAGTTTCATTATGAGTTTATATATTTTGATGTACCGAAGGTTGTTCGGAGTCCCAGATGTGATCACGGACATGACGAGGAGTCTCGAAATGGTCGAGACATAAAGATCAATATATTGGACGACTATATTTGAACACCGGAAAGGTTCCAGATGAGATTGGGACAATACCGGATCACCGGGAGGTTATCGGAACCCCCCAGGAGGTATATGGGCCTTATTGGGCCTTAGTGGAAAGGAGGGGAAAGGAGCAAGGGAGGGGGCGCGCCCCCCCAAGCCCAATCCGAATTGGGAGGGGGGCCGGCTCCCCTTTCCTTCCTCCCTCCTTCCTCTTCCTTCCCTCTCCTACTCCTAATAGGAAAAAGGGGAGTCCTACTCCCTGTGGGAGTTGGACTCCCCCCTAGGGCGCGCCACCCTCCTTGGTCGGCCCCCTCCTCCACTCCTTTATATACGGGGGCAGGGGGCACACCATAGACACAACAATTGATCATTGATCTCTTAGCCGTGTGCGATGCCCCCCTCCACCATAATCCTCGATAATATTGTAGCGGTGCTTAGGCGAAGCCCTGCGACGGTAAAACATCAAGATCGTCACCACGCCGTCGTGCTGATGAAACTCATCCCCGACACTTTGCTGGATCGGAGTCTGGGGATCGTCATCGAGCTGAACGTGTGCTAGAACTTGGAGGTGCCGTAGTTTCGGTGCTTGATCAGTCGGGCCGTGAAGACGTACGACTACATCAACCGCGTTGTGCTAACGCTTCCGCTTCCGGTCTACGAGGGTACGTAGACAACACTCTCCCCTCTCGTTGCTATGCATCACCATGATCTTGTGTGTGTGTAGGAAAATTTTGAAATTACTACGTTCCCCAACACCACACACCCATATTGGGCCTAGGCCTGCACTCTAGAAGTGCGCCCACACACTAGCGAACAAAAAATTGAATTCTGATCTTACAGTGTTACTTTTGGTGTTAATGTCCGTGAACATCTCGTGTTGAATAGTCCCACCTCGCTACCTTAAATCGATTCTCACCAATTCATATAGATTCATCATCGTTGCCTCATGTGAGATAATTAAAGGAAAACCGTCACATGCAAGGTGGGTTGGACATTGCATGCTGCATGGTAGTGGGTTTAAAACACGAATTGTGGGCTGAATAAGGGAATAGGTATTCTTGGTTTTGCACCGCTAAAACAAGCGGTAAGCGGCTAAGGAAATAATAATAATAATAGTAATAATAATAATAATAATAGGGTAAGGAGTGGTTTCCCTTTGGGAAGATATATTGAGAACGATGGACTTAACTTTGTGATGCCCATGGTTATGAAAGAGATAAAGGGAAAAGAAGAGGGTTAAGAGAAGAACCCATTGGGGAGAGAAGAGGAGAAATGAACTTAACTTGGATTCAGTCTAGCTAGCGCATAGTCGAGTACCGCTTGTCGTGATGTACACCACAACCAAATAATAACAAATGGAGGTACTATAACATAATAGGCGATAACCACTCCAACACTGAGGCACGGTTCATGATTAATTTTTACAAACACAAATTAGATTTTCATTCAATGTGAGAGTACATTAATTTTCTCTTCCGCTATAATGCACAGGCATAGAATAATTTTGATGGACGAAAACATAGCACAAATTACATATTCATTCAATGGGAGTGCACGTTAATTTTCTCACCCATTGCAAACTCATGGGCATTGATCAAATTTGGTGGACAGAAAAAACTTTTTTCATACCGAAGTACAACTGTGCTTACACATTCATTTTCAAAAGACTTAGGTACATGTTAATATTCTTTCCCGTTGCAAAGCACGGGCATTTGTGCTAGTGATGCCTATGTTACATATGGTATGAGACTTGAGACCTTGTCCTGGTGGCGCCTGAGCGGAAGTACCACCTCATGTGGTACTACCACAGTCAAGTATTGCGGCTTCCTCCGCTTAGTTTTGAGCTTCTGTTGCCCTCCCCTTTTTCACAGTAGTACTGCGGTGGTATAGGGTGGTTATACTGCTTTAAGAGATAGTACCACGGGTGAAGGGAGGTAGTACCGCTTAGTGAGGTACTACAACTCCTTCCACCATTGGCACTACCTTCGCTCATTTATTGCCTCTCGAACCTCGCGTTCGCATACACGGTAGTTGAGCGGAAGTAGATCACGATAGTACCCGTCCAAGCGGTAGTACCACCCTACCCGTCTCACTACTAGGGCTAGGGAAAACAGTAGTAGCGGCGCGGATTTTGTTGCTATCAGTAGCAAGGGTAGCCGCGCTACTACTATGGCGCTACATCTAACTGGTAGTTGTAGCGCGGTCTAACCCAATGCTACTCCTAGTAACCGTATCAGTAGCGATCTTCTGTCACGCGCTAATACTATCAAGCTATAGCGCTTTTCCTGTCCCCGCGTTGCTGCTGTATCGTTTAACATTTTTTTTTCTGCTTTCTATATTGTAGAACAATACCCGTTTCAGTAAACTACAATGTCGCGAATACTAGGTACTCATATAACAATATCATTAACCACAACACCAGATTTAATATAACCACAATCTCACAAACATTATAGGTACTCATATATAGTCAACATGCATGGATAGATCTCATATGGCGAACTAATAATAGTTGATAGCAGTCTACTAGGTAGTCATACAGTAGCATATATATATGGTTCAGTAGCCACACACATATATAGTTGTAGATGATATCGATGACGATCATCATCCTCAAGCCTTGACGGTCGGTGTTCCTGATAGTAATTAGGATGGCCTATCCAACATGAAGATTCTAGCCAACGAACAATCTCTTCCACCCAACCGAGCTTAAGTGTGTGCGACCGTCCGTGTCCACGCCGTACGCACAGGTGATGACAGAGCCCCTTGCGGTAAGGTGTATTCCAGCAGAGCCTTCTTCGTCAGGCTCGATACCAGAATTCACAAAAGATATCTACACTATCAAAAGACACAATACTACATTTCTACTAAGCATGAATTCGACACTATTAACAGTTCCTCGGATTCTAATAATTATAGATTCGACATTATTAACAGTTCCTTAGAATCTACACTAGCATATATATATATATATATATATATATATATATATATATATATATATATATATATATATATATATATATATATATATATATCATTGGACTCTAGCTACACGCTAAAGTATATCATTGATCGGACAGTAAGCATGTCATCGTACTCTACACTAAAGCATATCATCGGCTAGCTTCCACACAACATATCATTGGACTCTACACTAAGCACATCATCAGATTCACTAAGCATATCATCGGATAATTTGCATTTGTAAGTATAACAATAAAGCATATCATCAAATTACTACAGTAAGTACAACATACCATGACATGCCGATCAACCATGGTACTTGTCAGGCGGGTCACGAATGGCACCCCGACAAAGTCAGCACGGGGCGGAATTATGTCCCATAGGTTGCACACCTCCTCCTCGCTCAGCCTCATTTTGAGCATAGATGGCTTCATCAAGTGGATATCATCTTCATCATCTTTCTCCATGTTGACATAAATGACGGCCAGCTTGGGTCTCTCTGCTCTGAAGGAGAAGCTGATCAACTCACCACCAGTGATACCCATGTGGGCGATGAAATGGACCCATCCATCTCCTCCCATCTGTGACATATTTCGTCCTTCTCGACCTCCATATTGTAGGGGCCCCCAGGAGCCTCAAAGGTCACGGTGTCTCCGGTCAGCCTGTTGAATTCCAATCTCACATTGCATGGGACGATCTATGTAAAAAAATCAAAATGATATATACACAATGCATTAATGCCAATATATAACACAAAAAACAAAATAGTTGTTACAAGTTTCATATAATTTTTTACCGCCGCATGAAGAAAGCTCGGCTGGAAGTAGATGCCGAACAGCATGCCAGTTGCAAGGTTGCTGGCGCACCTTGACTTGCACAGTCGACATGGTGGTGGTGGTGGTGGTGGTGGTGTCGTCATTTTCCTAAAGCAATATGCATGAGCAAGGATGAACGATCCACTTCACCGGATAGAAAAACAATAGCATGTGCTATTTTTGGTTCTTCTTCAATTATATTTTCATAGTGGAACCCGGTCCCAAATTGGATCGTATTGAAAAGAAAAAAATATCAGTACCATGTTACTAACAAACTGGTTGACCTTACATGGCCAACTCCCAGCTTTCAAAACAAAATGGTATTGAACTACTATACACAAATAAAACCAGCATGCTACCATCTCGTGAGTATGCACATCAGACGATATGGGACAAGCTAAACCACAATACTAGTTACAGCCAACAGGTCATGCCATTTATCTACAAAAGCAAAACCCTAACAGCTCTAAACTTCCAATAGCAATTAATGATCTAATGCATTCTTAGATATGTGCAGTCAGCAAACAAATGTTATGCAATGGATCCCTTATTACATTTTATTTTGGCAGATCTAGAGGATATGGTACATGCATAAAAGTTTTGTAACTGGTTGACAGCAATTAACTAGCGGTGATATTAGGGAGATGTCTGATACATCTTCATCGTATCTATAATTTTTGATTGTTTCATGCCAATATTGTACAATTTTCACATATTTTTGGCAACTTTTTATATGATTTATTGGACTAATCTATTGATCCAGTGCCCAGTGCCAGTTCCTATTTTTTTGCATGTTTTTCGTATCGCAGAAAATCCATATCAAACGAAGTTCAAATGCAATAAAATTTTACGGGGAATTATCTTGGAATATATGTGATTTTTTGGAGTTGGAATCACCGCAAATGGAGGCCCACACACACCACAAGACAGCAAGGCACGGTCCCGGAGCCAGCGCATGGTGGTGGGTTGTGCTCACCTCGTACGTCGGCTGGAGCTCTACTTCGGGTGCAAGGAAGCTTATATCCGGAAAAAAATTGTGTCAAAATCTCAGCGCAATCGGAGTTACGGATCTCCGGAAATATAAGAAACGGTTTTTGGCCAGATCTGGGGAACGCGAAACAGAAGAGAACAAAGAGGGAGATCCAATCTCAGAGGGTCTCCCGCCCCTCCGCTGCCATGGAGACCAAGGAGCAGAGGGGGAACTCTCCTCCCATCTAGGGGGAGGCCAAGCAAGAAGAAGGAGGGGGCTCTCTCCCCCTCGCTTCTGGTGGCACCGGAGTGCCGCCGGGGCAACGATCGGGACGGTGATCTACATCAACAATCTTGCTACCGTCAACACCAACTCTCTCCCCCTCTATGCAGTGGTGTAACACCCCTTCTCCCCGTTGTAATCTCTACTTAAACACGGTGCTCAACTCCATATATTATTTGCCAATGATATTTGGCTATCGTATGATGTTAGAGTCGCTTTGTCTTGTGGGTTAATCTGATCTTGGTTGGTAGGATTGTATATTTTATTTATGGTGCTATCCTATGGTGCGCTCCGTTCTCGCGAAAACGTGAGGGGCCCCGCTGTAGGGTGTTTCAATACGTTCATGGTTCGCTTATGGTGGGTTGCGAGAGTGACAGAAGGTTAAACCCGAGTAAGTGGGGTATGACGTATGGGAGTAAGGAGGACTTGATACTTAATGCTATGGTTGGGTTTCACGACCTTAATGATCTTCAGTAGTTGCGGATGCTTGCTAGGGGTCCAATCATAAGTGCATATAATCCAAGTAGAGAAAGTATGTTAGCTCATGCCTCTCTCTCATATAAAATTACAAGAATGATTACTGCTACTTGTTATCGATTACCTAGGGACAAATAATTTTCCTATTGAAACGAACCCTTTTACTAAACACTTAACTTTTATCATCTTGCAAAGTACTTCTAGTTTTATTCTTGCAAAGTAGTTCTAGCATCACTCCTACAAACTATTTTCATACTTGTTTTCGGTAAAGTAGATGTCAAGTGTGCGTAGAGTTGTATCGGTGGTCGATAGAACATGAGGGAATATTTGTTCTACCTTTAGCTCCTCGTTGGGTTCGACACTCTGATTTACCGAAAAAGGCTACAAACGATCCTCTATACTTGTGGGTTATCAATGTCCCAGGCTTGTAGGGCTTTATCTAGCCAAAAATATCACATTATTGCCTTAGCTAGTGACAGTAGCAGAAACTACTTGTTCATTACTGGCTTGGCTTGCATTTTTTACCAAAGAAATGCTGATTTGTTTTCTCCACTAACAACTTAAATGCTGATTTTTTACTGACTTGACAGTAGAAGAAACTAATTTGTCTATCAACAAAACAAATTAAATCGACAACCACTCTCCAAACCCCGGATCATTGGAGAATTTGACTCAGAGAAGGCATAAATCCGCCACCCATCCCTTCCCAAAATCTCTCCAGGATTGCCAAGGGAGTTAATGGACACGACATCAGGGCGAGATCACGTCGAGACTCAGGAGCTCGATATAGCCCGAGCTGGCCGGAGTGGGGGCGGCGGCGAAGTTAGGGGGTCCGGGATAGTGGGGCAGCAGGGGGAGTGGGGAGGCGGCCGGCGAGAGCGCGCAGGCGGTGAGAGAGGGGGAGGAGAAGCTGGGGGGGTGAGCATTACCAGCGGTGGTGCGCGGTGGCTGGGGGAGGAACCCTAATCGTGGCAGCATCGGGCGGAGAGGAGAACGATCGAAGTGAGATGAAGCTGCGGTGGGCCGGCCGGGGTTTTCTTTTGGTGTAGTAGTAGCACTGCGTATGGGCCGGCGCTACTACTAAGCCCACTAGCCATAGCGCCGATGCATAGCCCACGCTACAGCCAAGTGGGCTACCGTTTTGGGTCTGCGGCCCACGCAACAGCAGTGCGACCCATGCTAACCAACACTGCTATTATTTAGTAGCAGTAGCACATTTTGTACCAGACGCTACTGGTACATACCAGTAGCATGGGGGCCCAAACAGACGCTACTGGTAAACTTCTATGTATAAGCATTTTCCTAATAGTGTCTCCACTACCGTGGGTACCACCGCGATGTGCATTACAAAGCGGTAGTACCGCTCGTAGTGCCAATAGTACCACTCCAACTAAACTATCGCGCATGTGGTTCACCCACTTGCATGCACCTGCCGATAACATCATGCCAAGCGGTAGTACCGCTCCCCCCCCCCCCCCCCCCCCCCCCCCCGAGCGGTAGTACCGCTTGTGCACGTCTGTGTGCAAAAATTGGTTGGATTTATTCCCTCACTATATAAGGATGTCTTCTTCCCCAAGAAGACCTAGCTACATCTTTTTTCCCCAAGATCAATTGTTGCCCCTAAGCTCACTTTCGCCCAATCTCTCTCCCTGGCCATCAAATCTTGTGGATTTTCTAGGGCTTGCTTTGAGAGGGCCCCGATCGACACTTCCACCGAGAGAAATTTGATTCCCCCAATTAATCCCTTGCGGATCTTATTACTCTTGAGTGTGTGGGCACGCTAGACGGAAGAGGTCACCCGGGAAGCACAATCCATTGTGGTGAAGGTTCATCGTGGTGTTGGGAGCCTTCAATTAAGTTGTGGAGAGAGCACCAATCTTGTTTGTACAGGTCTCATCACCGCCTTCAGGGGCAGCACTAATGGAATAACGACTTCTTGCATTGTACGGAGGCGTGGGGAGAATAATGTGGCCTATTGGCTTCTTGGGGAGCATTGTGCCTTCAGAACGCTCTAAAGGAGACGTACTTCTGCCTAAAGGGAAGGAATTTCGGTAGCACATTCTCGTCTTCTTTGACTTCACCTGTGATTATCTCTTACGTTTACCTTGTGTAAGCTAATATTGTGTTGTATTCCTTGCTTGATTGCTTGTTTTATTGTTGTTAGCATCATATAGGTTGTTCACCTAGTTGTATATCTAGACAATCTATTTGTTGCTAAATATAATTTGATCAAAAGAGCTAAAAATTAATAGTTGCCTACTAAACCTCCCCTAGTCAACCATATCAACCCTTTAAAAAAAGCCATACCATTTAATCTTCCTCAGCTTCAATTATGCCGGAGGTAGGCACTGATGGACGAGACTTACCTGCTCCTCGCACGTGCTCCCATCCGTGCTCTCACGTACATGGCTTAATTTGATTGAAACAAAATAAGGCCCGGCCCCACCCTCTTAAAATCAGTGGGAGATGATTAGATTAGAAAGAAAAAGGTAAAAAAAGACAGTCATAGAATAAAGTGGGAGCACGGATGAGAGTATGAAGAGGGAGTAGACAAGCCGGATCCGGCACTGATGTGCTCCGTGGGTGGCGGTCGGGGGTTGCACTGTGAGTCGGCTGGCGGCGGCTGATCCTGAGCACCTCCGCTGCTCTTTTCTTTCATGGAACGACTGTGTGTTTGCGAGGCTGATGTGTGCTGCTCTATCAACGGTGTCATGGGCTGCACTACTGGTGCGCTAGCCCGTTGGTCATCATGCCTATATATTAATATATTTTTGCTCCAGCCTTGGGCGGGCCAAAACCCACTCGACCTTGTAGAAGCTTCGCCAATGTTGTCAAGCCAATATGAAGTTTACATTTTAAAGACACATATTTGCATCTCGTGGAAGCACAGGTTCGCTTCCACAAGAGGCACAATTGTGTCTCACGGAAAGGATTTTTTTTCTTTCACAAGAGGTATAGATTTGCTTCGCATGGAGGTACAGATTTGCTCCCGTAAAAGAAATAGATTTGCTTCGCATGGAGACAATGATGTGCGAGGACTGCCGCCCATGCATGGTCCCCGGTGCACTCTCCATCGCCGAGTCCACCGGTAACCTTATTGTGCCGGGACTCGACGACAAGCACCGTTCGACTCAGCGCCATCTAGGGCGCCATCCCTTCTACCTACACCAGCGGCGGCGCCTGGGCGAGGCTCCGCCGCATCGCGAGATCTCCTTCGCCGCTGTCTTGCCGGTCGACGGAGGCGCCATGAGTTGGCTGGGACTCGCCGACGTGGTCCGTTCGACGCGTCGGCGACGGCGCGGCGCTCGACGAGTCACGACGACTTGTCGTAACAATGGAGGCGGCGCGACACTCGATGAGTCACGATGACTCGTCGTAACTATGGCGGCGGAGACAACATCCGGCTGCGGCCGGGACACGCTTAGGCGTATCTTGCGGCCTTCGTCTTCGTCGTCACGAACACGTGTCACACGTGGCGAGCGGTGCAAGGTGGCGACTTCCTCCGCCAATGGTGGCGGTGTACGCGGTCATTGATAGATGTGTGCACACCATGTGTCGCACGTCCATCCACTCCTTCTCCTTTCGACATTTACTCCCGCGGGGCATACCCCTCACACTCCCGACGAATTTACAATGTCATCGATGACATCCAAGCCAGGCCTCCATGCATGCTACTTCAACAACCACATCGACGCCGCTCAACGCCGACGAGGCAAGACGGCGTAGGCGGGCATGGCCGAAGCAAAGGCCACGTTTTCGACGGCGCATGCTGCCGCCGCCATACACACACCACCACCATACATAAGGAACGCGAAGCGAAGACCGAAGACGGTGACTGCACGGCTTAATCAAAGGTGTCCCGCGGTACTATCCGCAGGAGTAATTAACCGGGGGCTTTTCGAGGCCCTCGGGAACCAGAAGACCCGATCGCTTGATCCTTTGGCCGCGCCGGCAGGCCTCATCTTTTTCCATTCTTCTTCTTTGTATTTGTGTACTTTGTACATTGGCACGCCCACAACATTCTGTTCCCCGGGGCAAGGGAGACGCTTATACAAATCCTCTATCTTTTTTGTATGAACGCAGTCTTTCCTTTTTCGTGTCAAACAATTGGATCTGTTCGTCGTTCGTCTATGTTCTCGTGTCTTCATGTTGAATCCTTCTGATCTACACTTTTCATTGACGACGGTTGTTGTTCCGGTGCGTTGGTTCTTTGCGGCCTTACACGACGACTTCCCAACTGTCTACTACAACAAGGTTTGCCGACTCCGACGAGGGAGGGGCGAAAACAGCGGCGCGCCTTCGGCTCGCTTCACTGCTTATAGTGATGGCTAGGCGATCAACGGATATTGATATAATTTTTATTATTTCTAGTTTTCGTTGTACTATCATTTTTTATGATGAATAGCTTGAAAGTTTTTTCGGTGAAAAAAAAAGTTGGTGCTGCCGGCACAGTTTTTTTCTTCTGTTTCTTTTCGCAAAAGAAAGTTTGTTCAAACTTATTAACAAGGCATCTAGTTTCATAGATCTCGACACGAGAAATCTTACAGTGAAAATAGTTCCTGATTTGAACGCACGGTTTAAAAGATAAAATATTTTGAATAAACTAATTTACGAAAAAATAGAACATTCAAAGGTTATGACAAGCGACGCACATGGTACTCCTTAATTGGTGATTTCGTGGCAACAGCTGACTATGAAGAGACATGGGCTGCGGAATGTTTATTTCCATGTCAGAACAACTCGGAAATAAGCATTGTCTCATGTGAACCGGCCCAACACGGAGGGTTTAGTTGATGCCCGCTTGCTGCCCACTCGCCGTGGGGAGCGACCAAACGCCACACCCCTGCTCGCTTTGGGACGGCCCAGTGCGAGGGTGGGTCCCTTTTATTAATTCATTTTCGTCCATTTCATTTTTATCTTTTATTTTAATTTTTATTACTAAAAATTCAAAAAATGGTTACTAAATATTGACATATCGTCATGAATTAGAAACATAACATTAAATTTAAAACTGTCAGAAGTTTTATAATAGTTTACAATTGTTCTAAAAAATCAACAATTTTAAAAATGTTATTGAATTACAATAAGGTGAATTTTATTAAATAATCATAAATTCAAAATGTTACTGAATTTCAAAGAAAAGTCCTCACTTTCCAAAAATGTTCTTTGGATTAGAAAACATGTCAATTAAAACAATTCATACCAAACTTACAAAAATTTCTGAATCACAAACAAATGTTTATAACTTTGAAACATGTTCTTGGATTACATAAAATGTGCGTAAATTCAAAAATATTCTTGGATTTAATAAAAATAATAAAATAAAAAAACAACAAGCAAAAAATGAAAAATAAAAATGCAGGAATAACCGGTAAAACCGGGAAAAAGAAACATAGAAACAAATTGAGGTTGTAGAACTAACCATGGGTTGCGTGTTTGCAAGTATTAACACATTATTTTCTGACAAGCTCCATCGCTGAATTTTGGAGATCCCTGTACCAACCTGGTGGACAATTGGATCACGCCTCCGAATGGAATGTCGAAAATTAATGTGGATGTTGTAGTTTCTCGCCAAGGAGTACTTGGTACAGCGGCAACGGTATGCAGAATTCTATATGCACAACACATCACCCAGTATAAATAGTCATTTAGGCGCCAACAATGCATTTTACATTTATGGCTGTGGACTTCATGGTACATCGTTTAATTACCTAAAATAATAGGTGCATGAAGTCGTGGTTTGTGGTAGGTTACATGTTCTTGGCTCATCCTTGATTATCCTACACTGGAACTTATTGTATTTGTGATAGGCATCTCATCTAAGAGAAGACTTTACGATGTATCCTCTCAACCAACAGAGATGGTAGATCAATATTTGACGATTTTTTTAGGTGTGATTTCAAAGAGGAGACCATACAGTTGCTCAAAATATGTACTTTGATTACACATCAATACCCCTGATCTTTTTAGCTTTCGTGTATAGCCCATCTAGCCAGAAAAGAATAGTATACAATTCAACGGCCCTGTACATGAAAAAAATAACAGTTGTGCAGAGATGAAGATCGACATGGAGATTGGGGTAGGATTTTGTTGGAGACAGTGATGATGGAGTGACTGAAAATGATTCCCACGATGCCTTGGTGTTGATGAGGACAAAAATTTGAATTCCCCTAGCCGGAGGACGTGGATATCCGGCCTAATAAGCACTCTGGGAGAGATGGTGTTCACTGCCGCCACGGCATCAAAACAATGCAATACAATTTACCACGGAGATTTAGGTAAATATAAGATCTTCGGCGCCGGTGAGGCAACCAGGGTAGTTGCATGGGCCCGACATGCCTCCTCCAAGTGTCCTGGGTCTGGGGCGCGTAGGCATGAAGTGTGGCCTGACAGGCCACCCCCTGGCCCAAGCTTCTCTGGCCCATGGCCCTTTTCCTTTTGAAAATGAGCATTCTGGTTTTTGTCGATTTTTCCTTGCTGTGGAAAAGTCATTATCTTCGCCTGAAATTTTTCCCCGCCCCCGGTGCAAACATTCGAAACAAAAGGAAAACAAAGTAAAAATGATGCAAAGTAAGACGAAACCTCAATCTACAGGAAATATGAAGGCCACAATGGTAGGCGAGTGAAACAGGAATACTCGACCGGGTGGCAGCGATGAGCTCGACGATCACTTGAGGTCCGCACCACGCCGTATCCCAACGCATGGTAATTATGAAAGCCTATAGTGTGTGTTGGGTGCAAGGAAGATGCCGCATTTGTATGCCAAACCGTGCAACACAACGATGGGTAGCACGTACTAACAACCAGTCTCCACGGCAACCTCTTAACTAGCAATAGACAACACAACAAATAGTAATCGGCAACCTGGAGCCAGAAAGCAACCACCATCCACCGACCCGAAGACAACACATCTGGATTGCGCGTTTCCCAAGTCTGCCCGGTGATGATGTCCTGGATTACGGGCCACTCACCACATTGTCTCTTGGCTAGGTGGGCTAGGCAGAGGACCCCTATGACGGTTCATCAAGGGGCTATGTTGAGAGGGTCCATGACACGTACAGGGAAGAAAAAAAAGTGTTGTTGTTCAAGACAAGGACTCCTCTCAACCGATGTGGCTGGCTAGGACTCCTGTTATCCTATACCTCTGATACATTATTTAAGCCGAGGCTAGACTAGTCGATAGACTATCAGAATCTCAATACATCCTAGAGATGAGATAACCTTCATACACACATGATCTCAAGGTAGATCAACCTGTACTTGATACTTGCTCAATCAATATACAATCAAAGCAGGACGTAGGGTATTATATCTTTGAGAGAGCGTGAACCTAGGTAAATTATGTGTCCTTGTTACCATTGTTTCCATGCTACCAGGTCGGACCCCCTACCCGAGATCTGCTGGATTTAGCTCCATCACTCATGCTTTCGACGCTCTAGGGTAACCGGCTGAGGTATACACCTCACGTGCTAGCTGATAACACTCTTCCCCGGACTGTAAGTCGCTTGGTAGGTTCGCGTTGTTTCCTTCCGTTCATGTGGCCTAGGGTTCGAGTGCCCGATTTCAATGATTCAGTTCACTTGACATGGGTATGCCGGCGGATTTTGTATATACCCCGTTGGAATATGAAAAAAAAAAATTAGGTCTAACTCCCGCGCTCAAGCAAATGACTTACCTAGCGCCAAAGTAAGACTTGAGAAACTATCACTGTCATCTATCATTTGTAAACAGAAGGCAAATACAGATGCAATACAAACATAACTAATTGCAGATAATTTGTGAAAAACAGCCTTCACATGGTCCACCAAAGTGCGTCGTGTGTGCTTAGTACCTCGGTCAGCTGCTAAAAACCACCACGCAACAAAACCTTATACTGAACGACCAAGGAAGTACTGAAGGACCACAAACCGAGGTGACCAACAGGCCACGCCCAGTAGCATCCAAAACCAGGCTAGGTATTCGAAAACACGCCATCCGAGCAAGGCCAACAATGCGAAGAGGCCAGGTACGCAAAGCCCCTCGGGATCCAAACGAGACAACTGAACAAATGTGCAACAGAACACCCCATTAGACCAGGCCCGTACCACACACATGTGCAGGCTGTTCGACCGAACAGGGCCCCCAATTTAGCAGGGCCCCAAATTTCAAATTAATGGCCAGTTTAGCCGTGACTAATCTCCAATAGAAAAGCCATGACCAATCAATGCATCAAGTAAACACTAAGCACCTAGGAATCTGGAACAAATTACTCCCATGACCGTATCTCTTTCACGAGGGAGAGTTCCATTAGCACGACGGCGTGGCGACGGTGATGATAAAGTTACCGGCGCAAGACTTCGCCTAACCACTACGACGATATGACTGAGGTGTTAACTGTGAAGGGGGCGCCACACACGTCTAGGAACAATTGATGTGTGTTCTAGGGGTGCCCTCCCCACGTATATAAAGGAGGGAGAGGGAGGGAGGCAGCCTAGGGCGTGCCCAAGTAGGAGGAATCCTACTTGGGCCCCTAATCTAATTCGGCCCCCTACCATATTTGGACAAGGGGGAAAGGAAGGAGGGGGGAGGGAAAGGAAGTAGGAGTCCTACTTCATACTTTCCTTTTCCTCCTCTCCTTTCCCTTTCTCCCCACGTGGCTGGGCCTATAGGGGCCACACCAGGCCATTAAGCCCATATCTTTACCGGGGGTTGCTCGGAACCCTTTCTGGTGACCCAGAACACTTCCGATGTCCAAATACCATCGTCCTATATATGAATCTTTACCTATCGACCATTTCGAGACTCCTCGTCATGTCCGTAATCTCATCCGGAACTCCGAACAAACTTCGGTACATCAAATCACATAACTCATAATACAAATCGTCATCGAACGTTAAGCGTGCGGACCCTACGTGTTCGAGAACTATGTAGACATGACCGAGACACATCTCCGGTCAATAACCAATAGCAAAACCTGGATGCTCATATTGGCTCCTACATTTTGTACGGAGATCTTTATCGGTCAAACCGCATAACAACATACGTTTTTCCCTTTGTCATCGGTATGTTACTTGCCCGGGATTCGATCGTCGGTATCGTCATACCTAGTTCAATCTCGTTACCGGCAAGTCTCTTTACTCGTTCCGTAATGCATCATCCTATAACTAACTCATTAGTCACATTTCTTGCAAGGCTTATAGTGATGGGCATTACCGAGAGGGCCTAGAGATACCTCTCCGATACTCGGAGTGACAAATCCTAATCTTGATCTATGCCAACCCAAAAAACACCTTCGGAGACATCTGTAGAGCATCTTTATAATCATCAAGTTACGTTGTGATGTTTGATAGCACACAAGGTGTTTCTCCGGTATTCGGGAGTTGCATAATCTCACAGTCAAAGGAATATGTATAAGTCATGAAGAAAGCAATAGCAATAAAACTGAACGATCAACATGCTAAGCTAACGGATGGGTCTTGTCCATCACATCATTCTCCTAATGATGTGATCCCATTCATCAAATGACAACACATGTCTATGGTCAGGAAACTTAACCATCTTTAATTAACGAGCTAGTCAAGTAGAGGCATACTAGGGACACTTTGTTTTGTCTATGTATTCACACATATATCAAGTTTTCGGTTAATAAAATTCTAGCATGAATAATAAACATTTATCATGATATAAGGAAATATAAATAACATCTTTATTATTGCCTCTAGGGAATATTTCCTTCACAAACAAGACCTAGAAGCTTCGGGAGGAGACCAGAAGGCAAACGAGGTGACGGCAAGGTAACAGGGCGCGCCCAGGGGGTAGGCGTGCCCTGATGCCTTGTGGGCCCCTCATGGATGCGTCTGACCTAATTCCGACTATAAATTCTCTAAAATCAGGAAACCAATAAAGGGATATCTAAAATATATTTTCCGCCGCCGCAAGTTTCTATTCTTCCGCAATCCCATCTGGAGGCCTTTTTCGTTACTCTGTGTGAGGGGGAATCGATCACGGAGGGCTTCTACATCAACCTTGTTGCCTTTCCAATGAAGTGTGAGTAGTTCACCACAGAGCTACGGGCCCATAGCTAGTATCTAGATGGCTTTCTCTCTCTCTTTGATCTACAATAAAATGTTCTCCTCCATGTTCTTGGATTTATATTCGATGTAATATTTTTTGCGGTGTGTTTGTTGGGATCTTATGAACTGTGGGTTTATGATCAGATTATTCATGAATATGAATTGGGTTTATGATCAGATTATTCATGAATATGAACTGTGGGATCTGATGAATTCTTTTATGCATGATTACTATAGCTTTGTATTTCTCTTCAATCTATCCATTTGTTTAGACCAAAAAAATTGATTTATTTTGCAATTGGAGAGGTGGTCTGTAATGTGTTCAATCTTACGGTGCTCTATATCCCAGTGACAAAGTAAGGGACAAGACACGCACTTGTATTGTTGCCATTAAGGGGAAAACGACGTGGTTTATTTATATTGATTGGATTTACTTTGTCTACATCATGTCGTCTTGCTTAAGGCGTTACTCCGTTTTTATTAACTTAATACTCTAGACGCATACTGGATAGTGATCGATCGGTGGAGTAATAGTAGTAGATGCAGGCAGGAGTCGGTCTATTTGTCTTGGACGTGATGCCTATATATATGATCATTGCCTTGAATATCATCATAACTATGCATTTTTCTATCAATTGTCAAACAGTAATTTGTTTACCCATCATATACTTTTCGTTCGAGAGAGAAGCCTCTAGTGAAAACTGTGGAGAAGCCTCTAGTGAAAACTATAGCCCGCGGGTTTACTTTTATCATATATAAAATCCAAAAATACCTTGCTGCAATTTTATTAACATTATTTTATTATGTATTTTATTTTATTTATCACTACGAGATTTGATCCATACAAATAACCGCTGAGGGGAGTGACAACCCCCTTGATCGCATTGGGTGCAAGTATTTGCTTTTATGCGTGTAGGTGCTGTTAAACAAGGGTTCGCGCGGTTCTCCTACTGTAACATCCCAAATTTTCAATTTGGAATGTTATACATAGGTCATTCATGCATATCATATTTTATTGCATTTTCGTTCTGCAATCCTCGAAATCCTACGCAACTCAAGGACCCTCGGAGAGAGTTGGGGATTTTCCGGTTTTCATATTTGATTTTTATCAAATAATGAAACGAGGATTTTTGATTTTGATTATTTTTCTCTCCAAAAAATATTTCATAATAAAATATATGAGAGGAGATAATATGACTTCTCCAAAATAACTGAAATATTGGAGGAAAAATATTAAAATCATTTATTCTATTTTATTTGGATTTTAATTGCAATTAGAAAAATGTTCATCTCATTCTAAATATTTTATTTAGACGGTGAAAATTTGTTTTCGCATTTTTAGATTTTTATTTTATTTTTTTAGGATTTTATTTCTATCGGCGAAAATGTTTAAAAAAAAAGAGGTTCCGCCGGCTAGGCCGAAACCCAGCCAGGCCGCCGGCCCAGCCGCCCGCGCCACCGCCTCCCCGTCGCGCACGCCGCTGCCGACGACTCGGACGAGGAGTCCGAGCCAGACTCTGCCGCCCCGCCTTGGCCCCTCCCCCAAGTCGCCGCCCCCCTCTTTATATACCCCGCCGCCCCGAGCCACCCACCACCACCACCGCAGCCCCGCCGCCCAACCCCGCCTCGCCGAAGCCTCTCGCCGGAGGTACCGTGCCGGATCCGAGCCGCCGGTTTTTTTAAGGAACCGTTCGGTATTTTTAGAAACCCTAGTTCGTTTTTTTAGATCGGTTCACCGGTTTTTCTCGGTTCTTCTAAATAGCGGACGTTCGCCCGTACGTTCGTTTTAACGAACGGTTTTCGCCCGTTAGTTACAGTTAACGAACGCTCGTTCGTTAGTCTGTTCGTCAGTTTCTTTTATCGGATTAATCCGTGATTATTTTCAATCGCGATTTCTAATCCAATCTTAGTTTTTATTTATCTTTTTGCTCGTTAGTCGGAATCAGGCGATTCTAGCGCCTAGATCTTCGTCTCGAGACCCTCTTTTCGTTTAACTAGCTTGCACAAGTTTTTGCTGCTGTAAAACTTAACCTAGGTCCAGATTAGTAAACGGATCTTGTTTCTTTCGCCGTTTGAGTTTCGTTACTCCGTTTGATTTGATTCTTTTTGCTAACCGGAGTTCTTAAGTTGAACTTTCTGGTCAACCTCTTTTATTTGAGTTTTGCTTGTGCATATTTGCTTGTTGCTTATGTATGTTATTGTTTGTTTGCGATAGAACACCCGGAGTGCGAAGCGTGTTACTACGAGTCCCTAGGATTCGCGGATCGTCAGCAAGGCAAGTAACACATTGATCATATTCTTTCCATACCCAGTTTTTATGCATTAGTCTCAATCCTCAAACATTGCATGATTAGGATGTCTTTAACATGTGGGTTGGGAAGTAGTTGATGAGGTAGAACCTATTGCCCTGCATTCAAACCCTTGGGAGTTACTTCTACGCGTTGCATATCTTATTTTGCTATGCTCGTAGACGTGGTTTGGGTTTGAGTGAAATCCATGACAGATGTGAGATTGTTAATTAATGGTTCAACTTAAGGTGGCAACTTAAATTAACATCTGGGTGGATTGAGGCACCTGGGGAACCCAGTGTTGTCTGTTTTTGTTTGGAAATCCCGGGGTACCCGTGTGATCTTCCTATGGACCGCCACCCAGGCTCAAAGGGAACTGGGATGATTCATGCTAGAAACTTCCGTGTGCAGTCATAAGCTATTATGGGTTCTAGCATAGTTAAGTAAGTTACGTGAAGCTCTCAAAGAGGTGGATCAGCAGATAGTGGGTTTTGTAGGTTCGGTATGGTCTGCCCGGAGTAGAGAGTTAATGTTTTTGAAAGACTGTGTCTCGGTCATCCATTTCTCAAACACCTTATAGTGCGAGAAATACAATGGAGGCGATCGAGTCTTGTGGGGAAAAGTGCGCAAACCTCTGCAGAGTGTAGAATCTAATCATGGTTAGCCGTGTTCCCGGTTATCGACAATTTTGAGTATCTAGTACTTGGGTTATCACATGTATCTCATCACTCGTAACTAATATTGTTGGGTTGTTAACTACTTTAATTTGGGATTGAGTTGGGGGTACCTTCTCAATATTGTTCAACCACCATAATAGTTAAATTAAAATATATTCCTTTGTTGTAGGGAAAAATTGGCTTTTCGCAAAACTATAACCACAGAGCTTTCCACCAGCCAAATATGCATATAGATATAGCATTACTCTGTTCATGCTCTACTATGTTACACTGCCAGCATATTCCATGTGCTGACCTGTTTTCAGGCTGCAACGTATTATGTTGCAGACTTTTCAGACGAGGAGTAAGGTTCGATAGGTCGTTGCCGTGCAGGTCAGCTATGCCATTGGAGTTGATGGACTCACTTTATCTTCCAAGCCTTCCGCTGTTATCATATTAGCTGGCCTTAAGCCATATTATTGTAATAAGTTCTCTTTGGAGATATTCGATGTAATAAGTGTGTGATTGCTACTCTGCTATAAATCCTCAAGTACTGTGTGTGTCAGCACTATCGATCCAGGGATGACACTGAAGCACAGAGACTTGACCGTTTGAGGTCGGGTCGCTACAAGATGGTATCGGAGCACACGCTGAGTGTAGGACACGACCACTAAGATAAACCATAGGTCACACTTCTCTACTCATTTCTGACTTCTCTCCATTTTCTACTCTTTAGGATGACGGAGATGAAGAACAAGTTTGCACAACCGGATGATGTCAGGACCCCGATTCCAAGTCACATCGATCTAGCCGGTAACACCTCATATCACTTTGCGGCCTCACGCACGGTATTCCCACGGGTGTCGCCTTACCATGGCCCGGGACCGTTTGCGCCTTTTAGCTCACGTATATGATAGTGTTGCTAGCATCCATATGACAGAGAACCCGGGCCGACATGGCTAGTCGTGAACCCAAAGTGGCACTAACCTATGGGGACAGGCATACATGAATCACATCAAGCATGTCGGTCAGCAGCGTGTGAATTCGGGCTGTAGCACTGGGCTAACAGGACTCCGGGAACCCGGGCTGTAGCAGGCTAGGCAGGACTCCGGATGTCACCGCGTGACATTTCCCCGAAGGGACAGACACAGGAACGAAGTGAAACACATGCCGGCCAGTCAAGTGTCATGAGCAGTAGTGCTGGGCTAGCAGGACTCCGGTGAACCGGGCTGTAGCGGACTACTATGGCTCATGGAAGTAAAAGACTACATTTCCCCATAAGAGAGGCTACCAGAGATAAACAACTAGATTGTCGGATCCCACACATACCAAGCATTTCAATCATACACACAATATGCTCGATATGTGTAAATACACATGGCATCACAACATAACTCTACAACTCAAGTATTTATTCCTTAGGCTCCAAGGAGCGAGATATTACAAACATGGGTCTCATGACCCAACAATCATAGCATACAATGCAAAGCACATGCGGAAGCTTAACATGTCTGAGTACAGACATCTACAAATGGAAAAGGCTAAGAAGCCTGACTATCTACCAGATCCTGCCGAGGGCACAAGATCGTAGCTGAGGTATCAAGCTAAACGTCGAACTCCACGCGAAACTACTAGCGAGACTGAAGTCTCTCTGCAAAACATAAATTAAGAAAACGTGAGTACAAAAGTACTCAGCAAGACTTACATCAGAACTAGCTACATATGCATCGGTATCAACAAGGGGGTGGTGGAGTTTAACTGCAGCAAGCCAGCTTTAACTCGGTGGCTATCTTAAACTACGACTCCAAGCAACTCTTTGAGGTGGCGCACACGAGTCCACATATTCACCATTCAATACACCACTATGGATCCACTTCCGTCTCCCTACGAGAAGGCCATCCATAGTACTCACACTTATCTTGCGAGTTTTAGAGTATCCACTTTCACTTGTCTATGAACTATGCAAGGGGTCCAAGTTTCCATATCCAAGGAATCCGGCTATTCGAATAGATAATGATAACCCTGCAGGGGTGTACTTCCTCACACACGCTCCCACCACTTACCGTCGTTTACACGACATGTACTCGGCAACCTTCAAGCGGAAGCCCAACGAGGGTGTCGGCCACGGCCTACCTAAACACTTAAGTCCCTAGTCCAGGTTTATCGCCTATCCAGGTTCCATCCGCAGGGAGTCCGGCCGAGGTTTACACATACGGCCCCGAACGATGTGAACAGGGTTCCCGAGACACCAAACGGGTGCCCGGTACACCGTGCCATGGTGTATCTACCGCATCATAGCCCACCCCTAGGGTCAGCGCTAAGCACGGCCGCCAACACATAACCTACAAACACCAAAAACTAGTTGCAACTCCTGGACAGAGTACTAGGGTGATTAAGAAGCCGAGAGGGTCAATTAAGGATCGCAATGAGTGGTAGTAGCTGTTCATGGATCACAGATACAGAACTCAGTTCCTGAGGACGGTTTCAATGAGACAACCCACCATGTACTCCTACATGGCCTCTCACCGCTACCTTTACCAAAATGTGTTCACACACTTACCTCACACAGCAGGACATGTTCACAACTTTCCAATTCATCCCCGATGAATCAGACCTGACACAACTCTAAACAATAGCAGGCATGACAAGCAAACATGAATGAGTAGGCACATCAGGGCTCAAACAACTCCTACTCATGCTAGTGGGTTTCATCTATTTACTGTGGCAATGACAGGTCATGCAAAGGAAAGGGGTTCAACTACCGCAGCATGTAACAGTTGAATCGTTGTTGTCCTAATGCAGTAAAAGAGAGCAGGAGCGAGAGACTGGGTTTGTATCGGAATGAACAAGGGGGTTTTGCTTGCCTGGCACTTCCGAAGATATCATTGGGTCTTCATTAGTGGCAACGATCACAGCGTCGGTACAACGTCTATCGAGAGGGGACAACCACCGGCAACAGAGAATGAACACAATCAATGCAATGCACAATATGATGCATGATCATGACATGTCAATATGCTATGTTTTGAGCTAATGCAACTAGCAACATGTTAAATGGAGTTGGTTTGAACCCTAGGTTCAAATTCAAACTCCATATGTGAAATTCAAATGCCATTTAATTGATTTGACCTGATCAGCAGGTATAAGTTGATCTAACATGCATGAAAGTGGCACAGATGGATTCCTTGAATTTTTCTGATAATTTTTCATATATAATTTATTTCATTTGGAGCTACGGTTGATTTTCTATGATTTTTTTATGTTTTAGCTATTTTCTGAAATAAATAAATCATTTACGATTTATTTAAAATCCCAGAAAAGCTTTACTGCGTCAGCATTGCGCAAGGGTGATGCCAGCGGGTCAACTGGTCGGCCAGGTCAAACCTGACCTGCGGGACCCATATGTCATTGACTCAGCTAATTAATATGGTTAATTAACCTTAAATTAAGCCTAACTAAAATGTCAGTGTGGTCGGGGCCCACATGTCAGCGGCTAACCTAACTAAATTAGTGTTAGTTTAACTCCTAATCTAGGTTTGACCAAGGGGCGGGGCCCACGTGGTCAAATGGGTCAACCCCACCGGCGACATGACGCCGGCGAGGCCCGAGATGGCGGCGCGGCTCGGAAACGCGGCACAGGCGACGAAACAAGCGGCGGAGGGCATCCGCGGGGAGCTGGAGCTCTCCCGCATCCAGCGCAGCAAGCAGCAGCAGCTAGGGTGGCCGGGGTTGTGCGCGGCGTCGACCTCGGCGACGGCCGGAGTTCGGGCGCACTCGGGAACGGGGCTGCGATGCACAACAGGGGCGTGGAGAGGGGCTGCGGCCTCCTGGGAGTGTGGCAAACGCGGTGACGCGCTCGGTTTCGAGCCCGCGTGGCTGTGGTCACGTCGACGGCGTCGCCGGCAGAGCAGAGTGCTCGGGCTCAGTGGTGATGGCGGCTAGGAGGCGTAGAGGAGGGGGGTTAGGGGCAGGGGCTCACGGTGGATGCAGAGGTGGCCTCGACGTGCTCGGGGAAGCACCGGAGCGAGCGGGGCGGCGAGAGGCATCTCCGACGGCCGGCGACGAAGACGATGAAGATGGCGTCGATGCAAGGCCTCCGGCGAGGCGTGGCCGGACGGAGAGGACGAGGGAGGCGTGGCGATGCTCGTGGACACATCGGGGAGGCGAGGCAGTGGCTGTGGCCACGGCGGTGCGCATCGGCGGCGACGGCTACGCTCGGCGGTTGCGCGTAAGAGAAACGGAGGTGGGGGATGAGCGAGGGACAGTGCGAGGGGGTTCCAGGGGCGTGCATGGCGGCGCTGGAGATGTGCAGGCGATGAGGGGGAAGCGGCAGGAAGCAGGAGGTGGCCGGGCGCGTGCCGGCGTGCCTCGGCCACGCGCGCTGTCTACTGGCGCGTGGAGGAAGACGACAGGGGAGGGCCAGGTGGGCTGGGCCGGCCACTTGGGCCGCTAGGTGGCTGCACAGGTGAGTTGGCCCAGGTAAGCTCTCTCTCTCTCTTCTCTGTTTTCTAAATTGTTTCAGTTTTCTATTTTTTTTCTGCAATTGTTTTGGGTTTAGTTTTAACACCAAACCATTTTATAAAATCCTGAAAATAAATATGTGACTAGAACTAAAATATCCGAAACCACATAAAATGTTCTAGAATTATTGGACATATATTAATTATATAAAGAATATATATCCAATGCAAATAGTTGTTGAATTAATTCAAAGGCCCAAAATAAATATTTCTGAGACTCCAAAAATATTGGTTTGAGTTTTACCTCTTGCCAATATTTTTATAGCTTAACAGGAACATTTTCTTAGGTTTATTTGAAACAATTTTTTAATGTTGATCCTTTTTGTAAAAGACTTCTGAGGCTTCCCATTTTCCCCAATTCAAATTTCATAAATATATACATGATGCATGAATGCTTGTGCAACTGGTTACAACCAAATCTAGGGCTGTGACAACTCACCCCCACTAAACAAGAATCTCGTCCCGAGATTCAAGTCGTGAGGTAAGAAGACAGAGGGGACACGGAACTGACACAGTCTTGACGATCCATTGCATTTCTGAAGATGTTGATCCACTCATCATCTAGCATTGACATCTTGCTCTGAGAATTTCATCCACTCATGACAATGAGAAGGAAGGAAAACCCTAAAGAGTCGATCTCCTCGAAGATCAAGCAACTCACGATCAACTCACGGAGTGATACATAGAAACATCTCGCGAACTGAGGCACAAAACACATCGAGAGGGATGGAAGAACAAACGACGGGGTTTGATTTGGTGGGCAACAGTTCCACGCTTAGAAAGATGGTGGATGGTGTCAAGGTGGCGGGGAAATAATTGCCATGATCCCGTAACGAGGCACCTTGGGAAAGGTGACTCAATGGATTGTTCCGTTAAGTGGCAAAAAGAATTACTTTTGATCCATAGATCATTGAAATGCTTCATACCAGCTTAGGGCAAATTACAATTGATTGTTTGAAAGAGCTCGAAGAAATTGCATACTCGGACTAGGATGGATGATGTGGACTACCTTGTTGAAGACAACGCAAGGGATGATTTCTGCTTATCATCGAGAAGGATTAGTGCCCATGGTAAGACCACTTTGAAGATGACCATAAACAATTACTGAGAGTCATGCCATAGTAGAATGGCACCGTGGCGGTGCATGCTGGGAACAAAATGCAAATGTTGGGAATGATTCTAGTAAATGGGAATAACTCAACGAGGGCGATTCCACCATTTGAATGGTTATAGCTTAATCGAGGAAACCAAGAGCACAACGACCCCTGAGGAACAACTTCTAGAATAAGTTGCACTAAATCCTCATGGAGAAGATGGTCAAATAGCTCAATCAAGATACTACAACGATAGATCTTCCGACAAGGTGTGTCGGCCAGAACATCAACCTTGTCGGGCCTACGTCATAAATCTTGGAATAGCTCCGACCATCATATCTGCCTGAGATTCAGATCTGGTTGGCAACGGGATATTTCAGACAACATGTCCGGAAAGAAAGTTTGCAACACAAACCGACGAGACGATGTTACGAGATTCTCGGGAATTGAACTACGATAGTAAGCTCCAAAACATGAGCTGGTTCTGCTACAAACCTGTGAACACGCTATCCAAGACGAGCATGACCACGTAGTAGTCTTATAGTAAAACACTATCGAGTTCAGGTGGGGAACCATCATCAAGGATTTCAAAGTCTTTACGCAAGTCCATGGATTAGATCCCAAGCGTAGACTTCTTTGCCTTGAACAATTCAATCAGTGGCTTGGTGTGCTAGGGAATACATATGGAGTGGAGGTAATTAATCTACCAAACCATAGAATACATTCACACATGCATAACTGACTTGGAATGGTACCAGGGAAAACAAAAACAATCTTTCTCGAACTCACGGCGGTAACTTGCCCCAAATGCACATGAATTCAAGGAAGTCACTTCTTCCATCCAAGCATAAGCTTCATGAACGGAATACGAAGGCATTGCTTATAAAGTTTCCAACACTAGGTTGATATTCAACATGAATCATGGGGGAGAGAAAATGCTGTTGATGGCTCAACAACAACTCACCGGAATTTCCATATCACTGGACTTCCACCATCATGTGAACACGATGATAGTATTGGTCAGACCAAAAGATGTAATGGTGTATGCTCGAGGGATCAACCACGGGTAAGACAACATTACGAGCATCGTTGGTTCTGACTTGACTTGACGATAGCCCATACTCAAGTCAAAGTTTTGACAAGGCAATAGATCCAACAACTGATCACGAGGACCAATTGATGGAGATATCATCTTTCTTCAACAGACACACACACACACAGAAGATATCCCTTAACATGAACTAATTCAGACAAGCTTTTATCTTCCAATTCTCCAAGTTCTTGTCTAGCTCAACCAACTAGCTCAGGGATATCCAACACAGATTCTTGGAGAAGGGGTGATTTATAAGAGACCCAACTTGATCACGAACTCAACATAGCGGTCAGGTGACAGCCAGGTAATACTTCTGAGAAGATCTTCGGAAAATCACGAACCACCGATATGTTACTAAGCTCGAGAACAATCTTGCTTTTTAGGGCAAGATGATATGATCAAAAGAGTGAGGGATTGACAAAATCCTAACCCGTTGATCGAAGAGTGCACCAGGAAATAAGAACTAGGTAGCACAATCTATCTTAGAATGATGATTCAATAACCAACACGCTAAGAATGAGAATATTGTCCATTTACTACAGAGCAACGAGTTGCTCGGAGTATTGATTTCACACATCACAATTCACTTGTCGGCATTCCGGTTACAACAACACGGAACCGAGGAATGAATAATGATGGCGAGAAGTATCACTGTATCAAAAATTCATAAGAGATGGTGTAATTCCTATGATATTCTTGGCATGAATAGGGTAAAACTCCAAGGTAGAACAGACATTTTGATCTGCGGGATACCAACTACTTTGACCCAATCCTAGATATGGATGAGGTACTGGAGTTTGTTTCTCCTAGTCATTCTGGA
This sequence comes from Triticum urartu, assembly GCF_003073215.2. Classification (NCBI taxonomy): domain Eukaryota; kingdom Viridiplantae; phylum Streptophyta; class Magnoliopsida; order Poales; family Poaceae; genus Triticum; species Triticum urartu. The sequence goes on from NC_053027.1 coordinate 3,543,906, forward strand.
ATAGAATGGCTTGACGGACCACAAGAATATAGGCATCGATGAACACAAATGCACACATACTCTTGGCTATCAACTGATAGAAGATGGTCGGAATACAACTGAAGAGGAACAACTCGAGGAACATATAATTTCTGAGTTGTGGATGCATAGATTAGTATGTCGAGCATAGCTCAACATTTCTCTGGACAACCCATGCAGAATGGTAGGACTGGCAGATTCACAATGAAGAATGGAGAAATCATCAAGAGCACCTCTGGTTGTGATCTTAATGGTTTCAAAGAACTTCTGCCATAAGCGGTTCATAGTATTTGGAAGAAGGATAATACCACGGACCTCTGAGGATAAATGCAAAGGTAACTAATAGTCCTAAAGGAAACTAGCAACAACTATCAACATGAGGTAAGTAGGGTGAATCTTGGGTCAAAACCCAGTAGTAGAATACCTAACTAACTAAAATGGCATCACGCGGGATGCTTTCGAGAATGGGTGGCCAGAATCATCACCGGAAACACAAAACATGGCTAGATTACTAGTGACTCCCTAAACACCTAGGGTCATAAATAATAGCTCCAAACATAATATGTCGAGGCAAATAGGAGTACCTAAAACTGACAGGTAGTGTGATTAATCTGGCCCAAATGGACATTAGGAACAGGGAAAAAGGGTTTGCAATGCAATCAGAACTATTTAGAAACCCGGGATGACCTCGGACAGCAATAACGGCTGTAAAATTGCTCAAAAGATTTGAGACATCCTGCAAAATAGTGGTGTAACACTTAACATCATCAAATCAAGGTCTGATTTGACTGACACATACTAAGTCTGAAACTCGAATCCAACAATCGTATAAGTCTACGGATTAGTAACACGCTATCCTGATAGATAGATGAGAAGGCCTAGTTCTTAATCCCCGTAGAAGAGAAGAGGATGACTCAGATCAGAAGGGCATAAGATATAAGGAGTAAAAAGAGCCTTACGTTCCCTACCACAATCAATTCCCCTACATAACTAAAGCATTTCTAGACACAACTTCGACCGGTTTGGCTTGGTAAACCTACAGGCAGTCAGGCTCTGATACCAAAGCTGTCAGGACCCCGATTCCAAGTCACATCGATCTAGCCAGTAACACCTCATATCACTTTGCGGCCTCACGCACGGTATTCCCACGGGTGTCGCCTTACCATGGCCCGGGACCATTTGCGCCTTTTGGCTCACGTATATGATAGTGTCGCTAGCATCCATATGACAGAGAACCCAGGCCGACATGGCTAGTCGTGAACCCAAAGCGGCACTAACCTATGGGGACAGGCATACATGAATCACATCGAGCATGTCGGTCAGCAGCGTGTGAATCCAGGCTGTAGCACTGGGCTAACAGGACTCCGGGAACTCGGGCTGTAGCAGGCTAGGCAGGACTCCAGATGTCACCACGTGACATTTCCCCGAAGGGACAGACACAGGAACGAAGTGAAACACATGCCGGCCAGTCAAGTGTCATGAGCAGTAGTGCTGGGCTAGCAGGACTCCAGTGAACCAGGCTGTAGCGGACTACTATGGCTCATGGAAGTACAAGACTACATTTCCCCATAAGAGAGGCTACCAGAGATAAACAACTAGATTGTCGGATCCCACACATACCAAGCATTTCAATCATACACACAATATGCTCGATATGTGTAAATACACATGGCATCACAACATAACTCTACAACTCAAGTATTTATTCCTTAGGCTCCGAGGAGCGAGATATTACAAACATGGGTCTCAAGACCCAACAATCATAGCATACAATGCAAAGCACATGCGGAAGCTTAACATGTCTGAGTACAGACATCTACAAATGGAAAAGGCTAAGAAGCCTGACTATCTACCAGATCCTGCCGAGGGCACAAGATCGTAGCTGAGGTATCAAGCTAAACGTCGAAGTCCACGCGAAACTACTAGCGAGACTGAAGTCTCTCTGCAAAACATAAATTAAGCAAACGTGAGTACAAAAGTACTCAGCAAGACTTACATCAGAACTAGCTACATATGCATCGGTATCAACAAGGGGGTGGTGGAGTTTAACTGCAGCAAGCCAGCTTTGACTCGGTGGCTATCTTAAACTACGACTGCAAGCAACTCTTTGAGGTGGCACACACAAGTCCACATATTCACCATTCAATATACCACTATGGATCCACTTCCGTCTCCCTACGAGAAGGCCTTCCATAGTACTCACACTTATCTTGAGAGTTTTAGAGTATCCACTTTCACTTGTCTATGAACTATGCAAGGGGTCCAAGTTTCCATATCCGAGGAATCCGGCTATTCAAATAGATAGTGATAACCCTGCAGGGGTGTACTTCTTCACACACGCTCCCACCACTTACCGTCGTTTACACGACATGTACTCGGCAACCTTCAAGCGGAAGCCCAACGAGGGTGTCGGCCACGGCCTACCTAAACACTTAAGTCCCTAGTCCAGGTTTATCGCCTATCCAGGTTCCATCCGCAGGGAGTCCGGCCGAGGTTTCCACATACGGCCCCGAACGATGTGAACAGGGTTCCCGAGACACCAAACGGGCGCCCGGTACACCGTGCCACGGTGTATCTACCGCATTATAGCCCACCCCTAGGGTCAGCGCTACGGACGGCCGCCAACACATAACCTACAAACACCAAAAACTAGTTGCAACTCCTGGACAGAGTACTTGGGTGATTAAGAAGCCGAGAGGGTCAATTAAGGATCCCAATGAGTGGTAGTAGCTGTTCATGGATCACAGACATAGAACTCAGTCCCTGAGGACGGTTTCAATGAGACAACCCACCATGTACTCCTACATGGCCTCTCACCGCTACCTTTACCAAAACGTGTTCACACACTTAGCTCACACACAGTAGGACATGTTCACAACTTTCCAATTCATCCCTGATGAATCAGACCAGACACAACTCTAAGCAATAGCAGGCATGACAAGCAAACATGAATGAGTAGGCACATCAGGGCTCAAACAACTCCTACTCATGCTAGTGGGTTTCATCTATTTACTGTGGCAATGACAGGTCATGCAAAGGAAAGGGGTTCAACTACCGCAGCATGTAACAGTTGAATCATTGTTGTCCTAATGCAGTAAAAGAGAGCAGGAGCGAGAGAGTGGGTTTGTATCAGAATGAACAAGGGGGTTTTGCTTGCCTGGCACTTCTGAAGATATCATTGGGTCTTCATCAGTGTCAACGATCACAGCGTCGGTACAACGTCTATCGAGAGGGGACAACCACCGGCAACAGAGAATGAACACAATCAATGCAATGCACAATATGATGCATGATCATGACATGTCAATATGCTGTGTTTTGAGCTAATGCAACTAGCAGCATGTTAAATGGAGTTGGTTCGAACCCTAGGTTCAAATTCAAACTCCATATGTGAAATTCAAATGCCATTTAATTGATTTGACCTGATCAGCAGGTATAAGTTGATCTAACATGCGTGAAAGTGGCACAGATGGATTCCTTGAATTTTTCTGATAATTTTTCATATATAATTTATTTCATTTGGAGCTACGGTTGATTTTCTATGATTTTTTTAGGTTTTAGCTATTTTCTGAAATAAATAAATCATTTCCGATTTATTTAAAATCCCAAAAAAGCTTTACTGCGTCAGCATTGCGCAAGGGTGATGTCAGCGGGTCAACTGGTCGGCCAGGTCAAACCTGACGTGCGGGACCCATATGTCATTGACTCAACTAATTAATATGGTTAATTAACCTTAAATTAAGCCTAACTAAAATGTCAGTGGGGTCGGGGCCCACATGTCAGTGGCTAACCTAACTAAATTATTGTTAGTTTAACTCCTAATCTAGGTTTGACCAGGGGCGGGGCCCACGTGGTCAAATGGGTCAACCCCACCGGCGACATGACGCCGGCCAGGCCCGAGACGGCGGCGCGGCTCGGAAACGTAGCACAGGCGACGAAACAAGCGGCGGAGGGCCTCCGCGGGGAGCTGGAGCTCTCCCGCATCCAGCGCAGCAAGCAGCAGCTGCTAGGATGGCCGGGGTTGTGCGCGGCGTCGACCTCGGCGGCGGCCGGAGTTCGGGCGCACTCGGGAACGGGGCTGCGATGCACAACAGGGGCGTGGAGAGGGGCTACGGCCTCCTCAGAGTGTGGCAAACGCGGTGACGCGCTCGGTTTCGAGCCCGCGTGGCTGTGGTCACGTCGACGGCGTCGCCGGCGGAGCAGAGTGCTCGGGCTCGATGGAGATGGCGGCTAGGGGGCGCAACCGAGGCGTAGAGGAGGGGGTTAGGGGAAGGGGCTCACGGTGGATGCAGAGGTGGCCTCGACGTGCTCGGGGAAGCACCGGAGCGAGCGGGGCAGCGAGAGGCATCTCCGGTGGCCGGCGACGAAGACGATGAAGATGGCGTCGATGCAAGGCCTCCGGCGAGGCGTGGCCGGACGGAGAGGACGAGGGAGGTGTGGCGATGCTCGTGGACACGTCGGGGAGGCGCGGCAGTGGTTGTGGCCACGGCGGTGCGCGTCGGCGGCGACGGCTACGCTCGGCGGTTGCGCGTAAGAGAAACTGTAGGATCGAAAGTATGTCTAGAGGGGGGGGTGATTAGACTACTTGACCAAATAAAAACTTAACTTTTCCCAATTTTAGTTCTTGGCAGATTTTAGCTATTTTAGGACAAGTCAAGCAATCATCACATAATTCAAGCAAGCATGCAAAGAGTATATTGGCAGCGGAAAGTAAAGCACGCAACTTGCAAGAATATAAAGGGAAGGGTTTGGAGATTTCAAACGCTATTGGAGACATGGATGTTTTTCCCGTGGTTCGGATAGGTGGTGCTATCCTACATCCACGTTGATGGAGACTTCAACCCACGAAGGGTAACGGTTGCGCGAGTCCACACAGGGCTCCACCCAAGGGCAACGGTTGCGCGAGTCCACGAAGGGCTCCACCCACGAAGGGTCCACGAAGAAGCAACCACCCACAAAGGGTCCACGAAGAAGCAACCTTGTCTATCCCACCATGGCCAACGCCCACGAAGGACTTGCCTCACTAGCGGTAGATCTTCACGAAGTAGGCGATCTCCTTGCCCTTACAAACTCCTTGGTTCAACTCCACAATCTTGTCGGAGGCTCCCAAGTGACACCTAGCCAATCTAGGAGACACCACTCTCCAAGAAGTAACAAATGGTGTGTAGGTAATGAACTCATTGCTCTTGTGCTTCAAATGATAGTCTCCGCAACACTCAACTCTCTCTCATAGGATTTGGATTTGGTGGAAAGAAGATTTGAGTGGAAAGCAACTTGGGAAGGCTAGAGATCAAGATTCATATGGTAGGAATGGAATGTCTTGGTCTCAACACATGAGTAGGTGGTTTTCTCTCAGAACATATGAGTAGGAATGGTGTGTGTGTTCTGATGGCTCTCTCATCGAATGAGAAGGAGGTGGAGGGGTATATATAGCCTCCACTCAAAATCCAACCGTTACACACAATTTACCAATCTCGGTGGGACCGAATCAGAAAACTCGGTCGGACCGAAATGGTAAACCTAGTGACCGTTAGGAATTTCGGTGGGATTGACATGCAACTCGGTAGGACCGATTCGGTTAGGGTTTGGGCATAACGTAATCTCGGTGAGACCGATTACACAAACTCGGTGGGACCGAGTTTGGTAATTAGCTAACCAGAGAGTTGGTCAGGCAAACTCGGTAGGACGGATTTGCTCTTTCGATGGGACCGAGTGGAACTCGGTGAGACCGAAAAGTTACAAAGGGGAAACACTAAGTTTACATTGCAATCTCGGTGGGACCGATTCTCTCTTTCGGTGGGACCGAAAAGTTACGAAAGGGAAACAGAGATTTTGCAACCCCATCTCGGTGTGACCGAGATCCTTATCGGTAGGACCGAATTGCTAGGGTTTGGCAATGGCTAATGACAATTGAAACTCGGTGGCGCCGGATAGGAAAAATCGGTAGGACCGAGTTTGGCTTAGAGTTTAGGTCATATGTGGATATGGGAAAGTAGTTGAGGGTTATGGAGCATATCATTAAGCACATGGAGCAAGAGGCTCATTAAGCAACACCTCATCCCTCCTTGATAGTACTGGCTTTTCCTATGGACTCAATGTGATCTTGGATCACTAAAATATAAAAAGAAGAGTCTTGAGCTTTTGAGCTTGAGCCAATCCATTGTCCTTAGCATTTTGAGGGTTCCACTTTCATATCCATGCCATGCCAATCATTGAGCTTTCCTGAAATAATTATCTTGGAATAGCATTAGCTCAATGAGCTATATGTTGTTATGAATTACCAAAACCACCTAGGGATAGTTGCACTTTCAATCTCCCCCTTTTTGGTAATTGATGACAACATATAGATCAAAGCTTCGACGAATGATAATAAGTATGAAGTATATCGTCGCTTTGAGAAGTATGTGACAAGTAAGAGCTCCCCCTAAATTTGTGCATATATAAAATTTGCTTTGGACTGCAAATGCACAAGGAGTTAGAGTCATGGGTTACTCTTCCATGTCACATACATCTTGGTGGAGCGCTCAAAATGATAAGAATGAAATACATGCACTCATCACCAAGAATAGTGAATGATCACAAACGATAGATAGCATGATAATATTTAAGCAAGCATTAAGCAAACATTAAGTGTAGCTTATGATCAAACACATGATCATCGATGTCTCACATATAATGACATAGTATCAAGCACTCAAAAGCAGAAAAAGTTCGAAAGACCACCAAATAAAGCAAGAGAGAAAAGCAACACTCTCTCTCTCGAAGCCTATGATCTATACATCTTCTCCCCCTTTGGCAACAAGTTACCAAAAAGTTCCTAGAACATGCATAGTGCTAAGTCGTCGCTCAGGCTTGATCTTCAGGTGGTGGTGGAGTCCGGATCACTCCAAGGACGAAGGCTTCTGTAGATGCTGAAGTAGTCGCTGGAGTTGGAGCTGAGGCTGTGGCTGGTGTGCAGATGTTGTAGCTTTGGTGTCAGCAACTGGCAGTGCAGGACCTCGGGCCTCGTGGCACTCTAGAAAAAGCATGAGTTGTGGTCCTGCCTCTCCTTTCATTCATGTCCTCCTGGAGCTGCTCCACTACAGACTGGACTTCTGTTACCTTGACATCCAAGTCATAGAACTTCTGTTCCATGATCCTCTCTAGGCTCTGCTGATTTTTGGTGAGGTTGGCTATACTTTTGCTCAATTCTCAGCGAGGATGCAATCAAGTAACTGAGCTGCTCTTGTTTGGTCTTCAAGAAGTACTCAGATGCCTCCTCTTGAGTAGGCATCCTGGCAGCTTTCTCCTTCTTCGCCTTCTCCTTCTTTGCAAATGCTTGTGCAGATGATGGCTCATTTTCTGTCATCACAACTTCATTGTTCTCAAAATCTGGACGAATGGGCAGGTGTTCCTTATCCAAAAGATATATGCCCGTGACCATCTTGGAGTTGATGAGCTCCTGAATCTGAGGGGCATATCCACAGCTCCTCTTTTGATCTGCAGCTGTCCTCTTAATGGTTTCCACAATGAGACTCATGACCTTGAATTTCTGAGGCACGTCAAAGACATGAAGCAGGTTGATCGCGTGACCTCTGATCATCTTGTGATCTCCAGACTTAGGCAATAGAGTGTGCCTTAGTATCCAATTGATAGTAGGCAATCCTGAAAGCAGATAGTGCACTGAGCCAAACTTGAATGAGTCAAGAGCTTCATTGGGAATTTCCTTGTACATATTGGACATGGAGTTATGGTCCATTTTCTTCTTGGCATAGATGTCCAAGTCCTCATCTTGCTCTTCTGGGGCATTGATGATCTGTGCCCACACAGCACTGTAGATTGGTACCTTGTACCCTCTAACATCCATGTAATCCTTCCATCTGGATAAAAGTGAGCTGTGGAGCAGAACTGCATGATGAGTTCCTCGTTCCACTTTGTGAGCTTTAGAAGCCCAACAAAGTCCTCTACTCCACACGCTCTGAAGCTGTCCTGAACTCCTGGATAGTGCTCTTCATTCTCCTTGATATAGGTCCAGTCGACCCATCTCATGTCACAAACGATTGGATTCTTGTCAAGCAAAACAGTCTCATAAAAATCTTGTTGCTCCTTTGTGTGAAATCTGTAGTCTATGGCAGTCTTTCTCCTAGAAGCATATGGATCTGCTTCCCTCCATTTCCTGAGCCCTGAGTCTCTCCTGAGCTTCATGTCCTCAGCCACAGGATGAGCATCGTTGTGGTCTGGGATCTTGGGCTTGAGCTTCCGAAGGACACTCTCTTCCTCTTCTTCAATAGCTTCAGGCACTGGGGCCTTGTTCTTTTCTGCAGCAGGTATACTCCTTGTGTTTCTCTTTGGAGCTGTCTTAGGCTTAGGTGCAGCCTTAGGAGCTTCCTTGGGCTTGGATGCAGCTTTCCCTGACCTTATGGCATCACCCATAAGTTTGGCTGCCTTGGGTGCTGGTGCAACAACCTCTTCTTCCTCCTCCTCTTCCACCATGATGGAGGCTCTCCCAAGCACTTTGGCTACAGTCTTCTTTACCCTCTCTTTCCTCTTCTTACCCTCTGCAGCAATGGGCTCAATGGGAGCAGGTGCAGGCTTCTCAGTTGATGCTCTAGCCTTAGACATGGGCTGCCTGCCTGCTGGCCTCTTGATCTTCAGGCCTGGCTTTGAGCCTTGAGCTGGCTCAACCCTCTTGGAAGTGGCCTCTTCCTTTGCCACATAGTCTTCATCCTCAGAATCAGACGTTCTCTTCTTCCTTTGACGTGTGGCAGCCTTAGGCAGATTACTGGGTGTGCTCCTGCTGCCATCATCAAAAGAACTTGAGGGGCTAGTGCCCTCACTCATCACAACTTGCTGCTCTGAGAGGTTTTGGCTGTCACTTTGATCAGACATGCTGCAAGCTGACTGCTGACCCTGTGAATAGATTATAGAAGAGATAGAGTGGATGAGCATCACAAAAAGCAGAGATTTTTTGCAAAAGATTAATTCAAAAACTTAGCTTTAGTTTTCCGCAGAAAGCATCTCGGATCTACCGATTTTCAAACTCGGTGACACCGAAGCAGTTTTTGGCACCAGAACTGGTGAACTCGGTCAGACCGAGTCACAGTTCGCTGGCACCGAGACTGCTAGGGTTTCACAGAATTCCAAAATCGGTCGCACCGATAAGTTATTCTCGGTCAGACCGAGTTTAACTTGTGCAATGGCAAAAGCCAGATCGGTGGGACCGAGTTTTTCAACTCGGTGGGTCCGAGATGGTTCCGGCGGAAACCTAACCCTAAAATTTTCGAATTAAACCTAATCTACGAGCGTTTTGACTGGATAGAAGTTTATCAATCATGGCAAGATACATGATAATCACAATGTGCTAGGAATCACATTGAGGAATAGCACAATGATCAAGTCCATACCCTAGTTCGGCGTGGACTTGCTACGGCGGCAACGGCGGGGCAGAAATCCGTTGACGGCGGCAAAGACCAGCGACAGGAGGCTGCTGGCGGCGAGGAGACGATCCGGAGACCTCGAGGGCAGAGCAGGCTATCGCGCGGGCGAGGAGGTTTCGGAGAAATTTCCAAAATTCTGCCCGTCACTATATATAGCCCGACCCTGTCGGTGTGACCGAGTGGAACAACTCGGTGGCACCGAGATGCAAAACTGTGTGTAGTTATTGCAACTCGGTGTGACCGAAAAGTTCAAATCAGTTGCACCGAGATCAAAAACCTAGATCAACTTAATGAACTCGGTAGGACTGAAAATGGAGCATCGGTCAGACCGAGATTCATAAAGAGGTTTTGGAAGTTTAAGTCTATGATGAATCGGGGACTCCGAGCGCTCCTCACACAGAGTGGTTCGAATCTGACTTGATCAAATTTTGTGATGCAGCATGAATAGAGTTTGAGACGAGAAAAGCATAGATAACTAGAGGAGGTTCTTAGGCATTCTTGTCCATCCACCTGGCAAAAGAAGAAAGCCAAATAATCAAAACAACAAGTGGATGTCCTTGAATGAGTAAAATATGCAACCAACATGCTCACACAATAAGATAGCAAATGAAATATGTGGCAAAGCATGCACAACCAATTCTAGCATCTATCAAGCAATTTGCGATGACTAGGTCATCTATATATGAGTATATTGACTTAGGAGTCAAGTGAGAACACTTGATCGTAGGTCATACTCATCGTTTAAGCTCAAGTGGGGTTACCACTTTTACATAAAGCATTGTTTTGTTCACATCTTTAGAGTTGCTTTAGCTCAAGTCTTAGAGTAAAGCTCCCCCTAGATGTGATATCCCCCCTAAGAGGCATGAACTAACCTTGGGTTTTGTCGATGATGACTTCATGTAGATATTGAAGATGTGGATGCTCAATGTTGATGTAGATCTCTTGGAGCTATCCTTTTGAGTGAATTGCACTTTCAATACCTACATGGGTTAGTCCCACAAGGAACAAACAAGGATATCCATAGACATAGAGTGATGCACACAAAAGATGATGTCCATGAAAACTTTAGGTTACCTTGTCCCTTGTCTTACCAACAAGAGGGTTTGTGACTCCTTGAACTAGTGCAAGATGTGGAAGTTGATTGCACTTGTTCTTGCCAAAATGATAAGAGTGAAGTATGTTGGCGGAGTCACCCTCAAGAACTCTCTAGTTCTTCTTCTTTTGGATCCACATCATCTTGATGGGAATCCTTGGAGTTGTAGTCATACTTGATGAAGTGGAACTTGAAGTAGTCTTGGGAATCCACTTGACTAAGGTCTTAGGATCTTCTTCAAATGCATCAATTTCCTCTTGAAGCTTGTCCTTGCCTTTTTGCTCGTAGTCTTGTGGTGGAAGATCATCTTGAGCTTGTGTCCCCTTGAAAGAAGTATACTTCTCTTGTTGAGGGACAAACTTCGTCTTGGGGTATTGATCTTCTTCCCATTCAACTCCATTGGCATTGAACTTTCGTTCAAAACCAACACCTTGATTCTTCCGGTGCATTCCTTGCTTGCGCACAATTTCGTCGAATTGCTTACTCCCGGCAAGGCTCTTGTACACTCCTTTCTCTATAATTCCCTTCAATAATCTATTTTCTTGCTCAAGTGTAACTTGGCTAAGAGAATCATTAGTGGAACCAAGAGAACTACTAGAAGCAACAATATTGGGTTTGGCATGATCATTGTTACTACTAGAGGAGGAATCTTTCTTGTTAGATTTGACTTGAGGCATGTAAGTGGATAAGAGTAAACGCTTGGCAATGTAAGAAGAACTTTTCTTGTGGAGATCATCATTAATTGCCTTTAAGAACTCATGCTCTTGCTCAAGAGTGAGCTTTTCAAAGCGTAGCTTCTCATGAGCCCTTAAAAGTTCTCGATGATCTTCGAAGATAGTGTCATGAGCTAACTTAAGAGTTTTTAGTTCTTTAGTTAGAGCCTCAATCTTCTCCTTATCATTGTCATTCATTTTATCTTGATTAGCATGATTAATTGGTCTTTCATCATAGTATTCATTACTAGAGTTGTCACCAATCAAATCATCACCTAACAAGTCATCTTCATCACTATTGAAATCAACATACTCGGGGTGTGTTACCTTAGGACCTTTGGCCATGAAGCATCTTCCAATTCCTTCATTTGGTGAGTCAAATATGTCGTAGGAGTTGGATGACACAAGTGCTAGACCGGCAACACCTTCATCTTGAGTATCTTCAGAGTCGGAGTGATAACTTCTCTCGGAGTGGCTGTCGGAGTCGGAGCCGGATACCCATTCACCAACATGAGCTTGATGTCTTCGTCTTGTGTAGCTCCTTGATGATTTTTCCTTCCTTTCCGAGTCCTTGCTTCTCCGTGAGTATCTTTGTTCATAACGATCATCTCTACTCCTTCTCTCTCTTGGTGGTGATCCTTTGCTTCTTCTTTTTGGAGAATCTTCTCTTCTCTTGTAGGGAGCCGTACACTCATTGGAATAGTGTCCGGGTCTTCCACAATTGTAGCAGTTTCGCTCTCGACTAGAGGATCTTTTGTCATTGTAGGACCTTGATTTGGTGCTTCTATCTTTGCTTCTACTCTTGTAGAACTTGTTGAAGTTCTTCACCATTAAGCTCAATTCTTCGTTGAAGTCTTGTTTCTCACTTGATGATGTAGGGGCTTCACATGAGGCTTTATAGGCACCACTTGATTTGTTGTGAAGTTCCTCTTTATCCTTAAGCGACATCTCATGAGCAACAATCCTTCCAATCACCTCCATTGGCTTGAGATCTTTGTAATTTGGCATCATTTGGATCAATGTGCACATGGTATCATATTTTCCATCCAAGGCTCTTAGGATCTTCTTGATGATGAATTTACCGGTCATCTCTTCACTTCCTAAGCCGGCAATCTCATTTGTGATGAGAGCAAGCCTAGAGTACATTTCGGCGACACCTTCACCATCCTTCATCTTGAACTTATGAAGTTGGCTTCGAAGCACATCCAACTTGGATTCCTTGACGGAGTCGGTACCTTCGTGCATATCAATCAAAGTGTCCCAAATTTCCTTTGCATTCTCAAGGCGGCTGATTTTGTTGAATTCTTCGGGGCACAATCCGTTGAAGAGAATATCACAAGCTTGAGCATTGTATTGCAACATCTTCAACTCATCCGCGGTAGCTTCACGGTTTGGTTCTTTCCCATCAAAGAAGTCACCTTGCAAACCAACACACACAATAGCCCAAACGGCGGGGTTATGTCCAAGAATATGCATTTTCATTTTATGCTTCCAACTAGCAAAATTAGTACCATCAAAGTAAGGACCTCTACGGTGATAATTTCCTCGCTAGACGCCATACTCTCCTAGGTTGTGAAACCAAGGCTATGACCACCAAAAGCTATGGAGATCAAGCAAATGGAGACCAAAGCTCTGATACCACTTGTAGGATCGAAAGTATGTCTAGAGGGGGGGTGATTAGACTACTTGACCAAATAAAAACTTAACCTTTTCCCAATTTTAGTTCTTGGCAGATTTTAGCTATTTTAGGACAAGTCAAGCAATCATCACATAATTCAAGCAAGCATGCAAAGTGTATATTGGCAGCGGGAAGTAAAGCACGCAACTTGCAAGAATATAAAGGGAAGGGTTTGGAGATTTCAAACGCTATTGGAGACACGGATGTTTTTCCTGTGGTTCGGATAGGTGGTGCTATCCTACATCCACGTTGATGGAGAGTTCAACCCACGAAGGGTAACGGTTGCGCGAGTCCACACAGGGCTCCACCCAAGGGCAACGGTTGCGCGAGTCCACGAAGGGCTCCACCCACGAAGGGTCCACGAAGAAGCAACCACCCACAAAGGGTCCACGAAGAAGCAACCTTGTCTATCCCACCATGGCCAACGCCCACGAAGGACTTGCCTCACTAGCGGTAGATCTTCACGAAGTAGGCGATCTCCTTGCCCTTACAAACTCCTTGGTTCAACTCCACAATCTTGTCGGAGGCTCCCAAGTGACACCTAGCCAATCTAGGAGACACCACTCTCCAAGAAGTAACAAATGGTGTGTAGGTAATGAACTCATTGCTCTTGTGCTTCAAATGATAGTCTCCGCAACACTCAACTCTCTCTCATAGGATTTGGATTTGGTGGAAAGAAGATTTGAGTGGAAAGCAACTTGGGAAGGCTAGAGATCAAGATTCATATGGTAGGAATGGAATGTCTTGGTCTCAACACATGAGTAGGTGGTTTTCTCTCAGAACATATGAGTAGGAATGGTGTGTGTGTTCTGATGGCTCTCTCATCGAATGAGAAGGAGGTGGAGGGGTATATATAGCCACCACTCAAAATCCAACCGTTACACACAATTTACTAATCTCGGTGGGACCGAATCAGAAAACTCGGTCGGACCGAAATGGTAAACCTAGTGACCGTTAGGAATTTCGGTGGGACTGACATGCAACTCGGTAGGACCAATTCGGTTAGGGTTTGGGCATAACGTAATCTCGGTGAGACCGATTACACAAACTCAGTGGGATCGAGTTTGGTAATTAGCTAACCAGAGAGTTGGTCAGGCAAACTTGGTGGGACCGATTTGCTCTTTTGGTGGGACCGAGTGGAACTCGGTGAGACCGAAAAGTTACAAAGGGGAAACACTAAGTTTACATTGCAATCTCGGTGGGACCGATTCTCTCTTTCGGTGGGACCGAAAAGTTACGAAAGGGAAATAGAGAGTTTGCAACCCCATCTCGGTGTGACCGAGATCCTTATCGGTAGGACCGAATTGCTAGGGTTTGGCAGTGGCTAATGACAATTGAAACTCGGTGGCGCCGGATAGGAAAAATCGGTAGGACCGAGTTTGGCTTAGATTTTAGGTCATATGTGGATATGGGAAAGTAGTTGAGGGTTATGGAGCATATCATTAAGCACATGGAGCAAGAGGCTCATTAAGCAACACCTCATCCCTCCTTGATAGTATTGGCTTTTCCTATGGACTCAATGTGATCTTGGATCACTAAAATATAAAAAGAAGAGTCTTGAGCTTTTGAGCTTGAGCCAATCCATTGTCCTTAGCATTTTGAGGGTTCCACTTTCATATCCATGCCATGCCAATCATTGAGCTTTCCTGAAATAATTATCTTGGAATAGCATTAGCTCAATGAGCTATATGTTGTTATGAATTACCAAAACCACCTAGGGATAGTTGCACTTTCAGAAACGGAGGAGGGGGATGAGCGAGGGAGAGTGCGAGGGGGTTCCAGGGGCGTGCGTGGCGGCGTTGGAGATGTCCAGGCGATGAGGGGGAAGCGGCAGGAAGCAGGAGGTGGCCGGGCGCGTGCCGGCGTGCCTCGGCCACGCGCGCTGTCTACTGGCGCGTGGAGGAAGACCACAGGGGAGGGCCAGGTGGGCTGGGCCGGCCACTTGGGCCGCCAGGTGGCTGCACAGGTGAGTTGGCCCAGGTAAGCTCTCTCTCTTCTCTGTTTTCTAAATTGTTTCAGTTTTCTATTTTTTCTGCAATTGTTTTGGGTTTAGTTTTAACACCAAACCATTTTATAAAATCCTGAAAATAAATATGTGACTAGAACTAAAATATCCTAAATCTCATAAAATGTTCTAGAATTATTGGACATATATTAATTATATAAAGAATATATATCCAATGCAAATAGTTGTTGAATTAATTCAAAGGCCCAAAATAAATATTTCTGAGACTCCAAAAATATTGGTTTGAGTTTTACCTCTTGCCAATATTTTTATAGCTTGACAGGAACATTTTCTTGGGTTTATTTGAAACAATTTTTTTAATGTTGATCATTTTTGTAAAAGACTTCTGAGGCTTCCCATTTTCCCCAATTCAACTCTCATAAATATATATATGATGCATGAATGCTTGTGCAACTGGTTACAACCAAATCTAGGGCTGTGACAGATGAAGACACACCTTTTGGACGCCACTTGAAGGAAGTCACTAGGTACTTGAACATTGGAATACCAAGCTTCATCGGGATGTACAACGCCACCTTACCAGAAGAAGAGCGTTGGATGATTCAAGTACAAGTTCCAGGAAGGACGTTTTCGCCAACCTCTAAACCCATAGAAATTTCTTTCGAAGCACCCACCTGGAGTCTAGGCAAGAGCATGGCAGCCTACATTACCATGGGACGCATTGGAGAAGTCTACAATAGGGAACTCAAGGACACTATCTACCAAATATGTGGGCGCCGAGACGAGCAATGGGAAGTAATCAGCACCAAGAAGGATAGATCCATTGCAGCTTTCA
The DNA here is from genome assembly GCF_003073215.2 of Triticum urartu. NCBI lineage: Eukaryota > Viridiplantae > Streptophyta > Magnoliopsida > Poales > Poaceae > Triticum > Triticum urartu. Next base: position 3,559,625 of record NC_053027.1, read on the forward strand.
TCCAGGAGTTAAACCAGCACATTCGACGTCAGGAGAACCAGATGTGCGCGGACATGATGGATTTGAAGAGGACGAAGACTAGGATCATCGAGCTGGAGGAAGAACTCAAGTTTACATGCAATGGATATGAGGAGGAAATCAAGACACTACTGGAGAAGAATGACGACCTGATTAAGAAGATTGGAATATTCATGGGAGACCCCACACGAGTAGAAGAAGATGAAGAACCCAAGGAGATTCGCCCTGAGGACTACATCATCATCGACGACACCGATTCAGATCCTAGTGAGGATGACTTTGAAGACGAAGCTGGAGCAGACATCATGGAGTCTTCCACCGATCAAAATTTCTAGATGACCACCATATATTATTAGTATTCCCCCATGTATTTAGTAGTAGTTGAGCACTTTTGCGATAGTTCTAGACCGCTTGTAGGCCCTTGCTTGATTTATTGAGTGAAATGATTGTGTTTGTCTCATATGCATATGGGTAGTGCTTTCTCATTAGACCTCATTCTATTCTAATCTCTCCCCTCTAAACCCATCAGATGCCTCCGAGATGTGACACCGGTTTTGCTTTCCCGCCGGAGCTCACTCAGTTGATCCAGTAGCAGAATACCCTTATGCAGTTGTTAGTTCAGAACCAGGGCAACAACAACAACAACAACAACAATCCACCACCACCACCACCAGTTGACAACTTAGCCCATTTTCTGAGGTTGCAGCCGCCGGTGTTTTCCAATAGCACCGAGCCTATAGTTGCTGATGATTGGCTACGCCGTATTGGAAGGGAGTTGACCACCGCAGGTTGCACAGATGCTGAGAGGGTGCGCTTTGCCGCACACCAATTGGATGGACCAGCAGCCTCATGGTGGGAGAATTACACGGCCACTTTTCCTGTAGCCAATGTCACTTGGGACCAGTTTCAGCAAGCTTTCCGCACAGCCCATGTCTCAACTAGAGCTATGCAAATGAAGAAGCGGGAGTTCCATAACTTACGCCAGGGAAACCGTACTGTGGCTCAGTACATGGATGAGTTTAGCAAGTTATCGCGCTATGCCCCTGATGATGTGGCCACAGATGCCGCGAAGCAGGAGAAGTTTATGGAAGGGCTGAATGATGAGATGAGCATGCAGTTGATGGTAGCAACCTTCAACAACTACCATGAGTTGGTAGATAAGGCTCTTATGATTGAAGGGAAGCAGTAGCAGATTCAGAGCCGTACGAGGAAGTACGAACAAGGGAAGTATAACTCGGGAGCTCAGCAGAAGCCTCGCCTAACCCCGAACTCGGGAGGACTTGTTCATAACCATGGAGGTCGCAACCACACTGGAGGAGGATCGCATAACCACAATGGGGCTAAGAATGGAAATGGGAATGGAGCTAACAACAATCATAACCACTCCAACCCAGCCACACCCGCCAAAAAAGAGACCTGAGTCAAGTTACATGCTTTAAGTGCAGGAAGACAGGGCACTATGCCAATGATTGCCCTGAAGGGAGGAATGGAAACGGAAATGGGAGTGTTGGGAAGAAGCCTAATCCCTTCAACAAAGGACAAGTGAACCACGTTAATGTGGAGGAGGTTGAAGAGCAGCCGGACACGGTAATAGGTAAGTTTTTGGTTACGTCATTTACCGCTCTTGTTCTTTTCGATACTGGTGCATCGCATTCATACATATCAAGGGGATTCGTGGATAAGTTTAAACTACCACCCAAACCCTTAGGACCCCTCTCCTAGTGAATTCACCCGGAGCAGAGTACATGGCTAGCCGATGGTGCGACCAGATACCCCTAACCATTGGCACACATGTTTTTTCGTCTGACCTGATTATCTTGGAGTCACAAGGATTGGATGTGATATTAGGTATGGACTGGATGTCAAAGTATGGAGGAAGTATTGATTGTTCTAGTAAGTCGATTTATCTCACCACCCCGGAGGGAAAAAGGATTAAGTATGTATCTAGGCATGTGCCTAGGAGGAGACAAGTGAATGCCCTCACGGGAGTTGTTCAGGAGGAAGTGCCTGTAGTGAAGGACTACCCGGATGTTTTTCCAGAGGAGTTACCAGGCATGCCACCGGATAGAGACATTGAGTTTTTGATAGAGCTATTGCCAGGTACAGGGCCAATATCCAAGAGACCCTATCGGATGCCCGCAAATGAACTAGAGGAAATTAAGAAACAGATCAAGGAGTTATTTGAGAAAGGTTACATTCGAAGAAGTTCGTCACCTTGGGGAGCCCTAGTACTTTTGGTTGAGAAGAAGGATAAATCCCTAAGGATGGTTGTTGATTATCGAGCCTTGAATGAAGTGACGATTAAGAACAAGTATCCACTGCCGATGATCAATGATCTGTTTGATCAGCTTCAAGGAGCTAAAGTGTTTTCGAACATCGATCTACGATCGGGATATCATCAGTTGAAAATTCGAGAGAAGGATATACCAAAGACAGCTTTCACCACGCGGTATGGATTATACGAGTATCCAGTCATGTCGTTTGGACTGACTAACGCCCCTGCCTATTTTATGAGCATGATGAACAAGGTGTTCATGGAATATTTGGACAAGTTTGTTGTGGTGTTCATTGATGATATTATGGTATACTCGAGGAATGAAGAGGAGCACAAGGAGCATTTGCGGTTAGTTCTCGAGAAACTCAGGGAACACCAATTGTATGCTAAGTTCAGCAAATGCGAATTTTGGTTGAAGGAAGTCGGATTCCTTGGACATGTTATATCAGGAGAAGGTATAGCAGTAGACCCCAGCAAGGTTCAGTCAGTCACTGAATGGTTGGCACCCACTTCAGTTAGCGAGATCCGCAGTTTCCTTAGACTCGCAGGATACTACCGGAGATTCATTGAGAATTTTTCCAAGATTGCGAAGCAAATGACTGAACTATTGAAGAAGGACACTAAGTTTAAGTGGACAGATGATTGCGAGGCAAGTTTCCAGGAGTTGAAGAAACGTTTAACTACAGCCCCAGTGCTAACACTGCCAGATATACATAAGGAGTTCCAAGTGTATTATGACACCTCCCGCTTAGGACTTGGATGTGTGCTTATGCAGAATGGAAGAGTTGTTTCGTATGCCTCACGACAACTAAAACCTCATGAGTTGAACTATGCCATGCATGATTTGGAGCTAGCAGTCGTAGTGCATGCGTTGAAGACTTGGAGACATTAACTTATTGGAAACCGTTGTGATGTGTACACGGATCATAAGAGTTTGAAGTACATTTTCACCCAAAAGGAGCTAAACCTTAGGCAGAGGAGATGGTTGGAGCTTATAAAGGATTATGATATGAAGCTACACTATCATCCCGGAAAGGCCAATGTCGTAGCAGACACTTTGAGCCGGAAGAGTTATGACAATATCCTTGAAAGCAAGGGATTGCCGAGGGAGTTAGCAGTGGATATCATGGAACTCCAATTGGAGATTGTTCCAAGAGGTTTTATTGCAACAATGGAGATTTAGTATACATTATTAGGCCAGATTCGAGAAGCTCAGAAGGATGACAAAGAGATTGCCGAGATAAAGGAGAAGATGAGCAAAGGAAATGCCAAAGGTTTTCGTGAGGATGAGCACGATACCTTATGGTTTGAGGACCGAGTTTATGTGCCCAATAACCCAGATTTCAGGAAGTTAATACTCCAGGAGGCTCATGACTCACCATACTCGATACACCCCGGAAACACCAAGATGTATTTGGATTTGAAGGAACGTTTCTGGTGGACTGGTATGTAGAAGGATATCGCCGAGTATGTAGCCGTATGTGATGTTTGTCAAAGAGTAAAGGCAGAGCATCAGAAACCAGCAGGACTGTTACAGCCTATGCTGATACCCGAATGGAAGTGGGATAAACTTGGCATGGATTTTATCACCGGATTGCCCAGAACCAAAGAAGGATATGATTCTATATGGGTAGTAGTTGATCGCTTGACCAAAGTGGCTCACTTTATCCCAGTGAAAACTACCTATACAAGTGCGAAGTTGGCCAAGATATATATGTCCAGGATCGTATGTCTGCATGGAGTTCCGAGGGCCATCGTATCAGATAGAGGAACACAGTTTACTTCAAAGTTTTGGCATCAGTTACACTAGACTTTGGGAACAAGATTGGAGTTCAGCACAACGTTTCACCCGCAGACGGTGGACAGACTGAGAGAGTCAATCAGATTTTGGAGGACATGTTGAGAACCTGTGCGCTAGATTATGGATCTAGCTGGGATGACAATTTGCCTTACGCAGAGTTCTCCACTACTAGGAAAAGGGCTACTAATGGCACACCAGTTTTGCCTACTAATGGCGCATCACTGGTGCGCCATTAGTATCACGCCACTAGTATTTTTTACTAATGGCGCACCACTGGTGCGCCATTAGTATCTGGTATACTAATGGCGCACCACTAGTGCGCCATTAGTATCTGGTATACTAATGGCGCACCACTGGTGCGCCATTAGTATAGGCCATGGTGCACCATTAGTATAGGCCACTGGTGCACCATTAGTATAGGCCACGGTGCGCCATTAGTATTTTTGAATTTTGAAGGCGGGAAAATAGTAGTGGCGCACCGTCTAACCCCCACCATGCGCCATTGCTATTTTTGAATTTTGAATTTGGATCTGGATCGTGATTTTCTTGCCCATGTTTTGCTCGTTTTTTGGCACGATATTATTTCAAATTTTGTTCCTGTTTTTGGATCTTGTACGTTCTTTTGTCGTGTTCTTTTGCCGGAGAGGAGTTCGCCGGAGAGGAGGAGGAGGAGGTCACCGGAGAGGCGCTCGCCTACATCGTCGGAGAGGAGGAGGAGGTCGCCGGAGAGGAGTTCACCGAAGCATCGGAGAGGAGGAAGGAGAAACCATGAGGGAATGGGAGGAGAGGAGGGAGGAGGAGCTCACCGGAGAGGAGGGAGGAGAAACCGTGAGGGGAGGGGAGGGGAGGAGAGGAGGGAGGAGGAGGTCGCCGGAGAGGAGGAGGAGGTCGCCGGAGAGGAGGAGGGTAGTATGGTGGAAGAGAGAAGAGAAGATGGAGTGGAGGAGAGGAGGAGATGGAGTGGAGGAGAGGTGGAGTGGAGGAGAAGAATGAAGAGGTAAGAAAGAGAGGACCACGCCCAGCCATATATACGGCATAGTAATGGCGCACCGTGGGCAGGTGCGCCATTACTAACTTTTTATTTTTTTATTTTTTGATTTATTTTGAATTTTGAAGGCGGGAAGATACTAATGGCGCACCATGGGCAGGTGCCCCATTAGTAACTTTTTTATTTATTTTTTTTGACTTATTTTGAATTTTGAAGACGGGAAGATACTAATGGCGCACCATGGGCAGGTGCGCCATTAGTAAGTTTGAATTTTTTTGCCTCTCCAGATCTTAAAAGCCCCGTATCTTTTTTTCTGTTAAGTTTTTGAGGATTTTGAAAATGTTTAACGGGGTCCCCCCATTAAATTCGGATGTAACTTTTCGAGTAGATGATGTTTCATATTAAAAACTTTTTCATCCGAGTTCGTACGCAAAAGTTATGCCCATTTTTACAAATTCTCGAGAGATTTTGCAAAAAAGTCGAAAATTCATATTTGTAAATTTTGCTAACAACTAGACCACATATCACATGGGAATCTTATTTTCTTTATTTTTTGACATTTCTATCATTTTCTTTTATTGTTTTGAAACTGAAAAGGCGGTCCACAGGGGGGTGCATTCGGGCGAATGTTTGGGCCAAGTTACTAATGGCGCACCGTGGGAGTGGTGCGCCATTACTAGTTCAACTAGTAATGGCGACTAGTAATGGCGCACCGTGGATGTGGTGCGCCATTACTAGTTCAACTAGTAATGGCGCACCACTCCCGCGGTGCGCCATTAGTAGTTTTGAAAAAATTAATTTTTTTTACTAATGGCGCACCGTGGATGTGGTGCGCCATTAGTATTTGCACACTAATGGCGCACCAACACATGGTGCTCCATTAGTATATAGTAATGGCGCACCACATTTCTGGTGCGCCATTAGTGTCAATTCCATCTATAGCCCTTTTCCTAGTAGTGCTCGTACAACAATAGCTACCAAGCCAGTTTGAAGATGGCACCGTTTGAAGCTCTGTATGGACGCAGGTGTAGAACGCCATTGATGTGGGATGAGGTAGGAGACCGGCAGTTGTTTGGACCAGACTTGATCAAGGAGTCTGAGGAGAAGGTTAAACTGATTCGTGATAGACTGAAGATTGCTCATTCCAGGCAGAAGAGTTACGCGGACTCGAAACGCATGGAGGTAACCTATGAAATTGGAGACAGAGCATATCTGCGAGTATCACCCTTGCGAGGAGGGAAACATTTTGGAGTTAAGGGGAAGTTAGCCCCGAGATTTGTAGGACCGTATCGTGTTTTGGAACGAATGGGATAAGTCGCCTACAAGTTGAAATTACCTGAGGGATTGTCAGGAGTTCACGATGTGTTCCATGTTTCACAGTTGAAGAAGTGTCATGCTGAGATGGCCGATATACCGTTAAGATATACAGTACCCTTGGAGGCGATTCAGTTGGACAGTGATTTGACTTATGAGGAGAAGCCAGTTAAGATTCTTGAGTTTGCCAGCCAAGTCACCCGCAGCAAGGTTATGAAGTTTTGCAAAGTTCAGTGGAGCCACCATACCGAGGATGAAGCCACCTGGGAACGAGAGGATGATCTCCGCAAAGACCACCCACACCTATTTTCTAGCCAACCCGAATCTCGAGGGCGAGATTCATCTTAAGGGGGTTAGCTTTGTAACATCCCAAATTTTCAATTTGGAATGTTATACATAGGTCATTCATGCATATCATATTTTATTGCATTTTCGTTCTGCAATCCTCGAAATCCTACGCAACTCAAGGACCCTCGAAGAGAGTTGGGGATTTCCCGGTTTTCATATTTGATTTTTATCAAATAATGAAACGAGGATTTTTGATTTTGATTATTTTTCTCTCTGAAAAATATTTCATAATAAAATATATAAGAGGAGATAACATGACTTCTCCAAAATAACTGAAATATTGGAGGAAAAATATTAAAATCATTGATTCATTTTTATTTGGATTTTAATTGCAATTAGAAAAATTGCACATTTTTCAAAATTGCATTTTAGGGCCAAGAAAATGTTCATCTCGTTCTAAATATTTTATTTAGACGGTGAAAATTTGTTTTGGCATTTTTAGATTTTTATTTTATTTTTTTAGGATTTTATTTCTGTCGGCGAAAATGTTTTTAAAAAAAGAGGTTCCGCTGGCTGGGCCGAAACCCAGCCAGGCCGCCGGCCCAGCCGCCTGCGCCACCGCCTCCCCGTCGCGCGCGCCGCCGCCCCCGACTTGGACGAGGAGTCTGAGCCGGACTCCGCCGCCCCGCCTTGGCCCCTCCCCCAAGTCGCTGCCCCCCCCTCTTTATATACCCGGCCGCCCCGAGCCACCCACCACCACCACCGCAGCCCCGCCGCCGCCCGTGCCCCGCAGCCGCCGCCCGCGCCTCACTGCCGCCGCTTGCCGCGCCGCCGCCGAGCCCCGCCGCCCCGCGAGCCGCCGCCCAACCCCGCCTCACCGGAGCCTCTCGCCGGAGGTACCGCGCCGGATCTGAGCCGCCGGTTTTTTAAGGAACCGTTTGGTTTTTTTACAAACCCTAGTTCGTTTTTTAGATCGGTTCGCCGGTTTTTCTTGGTTCTTCTAAATAGCGGATGTTCGTCCGTACGTTCGTTTTACCGAACGGTTTTCGCCCGTTAGTTACAGTTAACGAACGCTCGTTCGTTAGTCTGTTCGTCAGTTTCTTTTATCGGATTAATCCGCGATTATTTTCAATCGCGATTTTTGATCCGATCTTAGTTTCTGTTTATCTTTTCGCTCGTTAGTCAGAATCAGGCGATTCAAGCGCCTAGATCTTTGTCTCGAGACCCTCTTTTTGTTTAACCAACTTGCACAAGTTTTTGCTACTGTAAAACTGGACCTAGGTCTAGATAAGTAAAGGATCTTGTTTCTTTCGCCGTTTGAGTTTTGTTGCTCCGTTTGACTTGATTCTTTTTGCTAACCGGAGTTCTTAAGTTGAACTTTCTGGTCAACCTCTCTTATTTGAGTTTTTCTTATGCATCTTTGCTTGTTGCTTATGTATGTTATTGTTTGTTTGCGATAGAACACCCGGAGTGCGAAGCGTGTTGCTACGAGTCCCTAGGATTCGTGGATCGTCAGCAAGGCAAGTAACACATTGATCATACTCTTTCCATATCCAGTTTTTATGCATTAGTCCCAATCCTCAAACATTGCATGATTAGGATGTCTTTAACATGTGGGTTGGGAAGTAGTTGATGAGGTAGAACCTATTTCCCTGCATTCAAACCCTTGGGAGTTACTTCTACGCGTTGCTTATCTTATTTTGCTATGCTCGTAGACGTCGTTTGGGTTTGAGTGAAATCTATGACAGATGTGAGATTGTTAATTAATGGTTCAACTTAAGGTGGCAACTTAAATTAACATCTGGGTGGATTGAGGCACCTGGGGAACCCAGTGTTGTCTGTTTTTGTTTGGAAATCCCGGGGTACCCGTGTGATCTTCCTATGGACCGCCACCCAGGCTCAAAGGGAACTGGGATGATTCATGCTAGAAACTTCTGTGTGCAGCCACAAGCTATTATGGGCTCTAGCATAGTTGAGTAAGTTACATGAAGCTCTCATAGAGGTGGATCAGCAGGTAGTGGGTTTTATAGGTTCAGTATGGTCTGCCCGGAGTAGAGAGTTAATGTTTCTGAAAGACTGTGTCCCGGTCATCCGTATCTCAAACACCTTGTAGTACGAGAAATACAACAGAGGTGATCGAGTCTTGTGGGGAAAAGTGCGCAAACCTCTGCAGAGTGTACAATCTAATCATGGTTAGCCATGTCCCCGGTTATGGAAAATTTTGACTATCTAGTACTTGGGTTATCACATGTATCTCATCACTCTTAACTAATATTGTTGGGTTGTTAACTACTTTAATTTGGGATTGAGTTAGGGGTACCTTCTCAATATTGTTCAACCACCATGATAGTTAAATTAAAATCTATTCCTTTGTTGTAGGGAAAAATTGGCTTTTCGCAAAACTATAATCATAGAGCTTTCCACCAGCCAAATATGCATATAGATTTAGCATTACTCTGTTCATGCACTACTGTGTTACATTGCCAGCATATTCCATGTGCTGGCCCGTTTTCGAGCTGCAACGTATTATGTTGCAGACTTTTCAGACGAGGAGTATGGTTCGTTAGGTCGTTATCGTGCAGCTCAGCTATGCCGTTGGAGTTGATGGACTCACTTTATCTTCCAAGCCTTCCGCTATTATCATATTAGATGGCCTTAAGCCATATTATTGTAATAAGTTCTCTTTGGAGACATTCGATGTAATAAGTGTGCGATTGCTACTCTTCTATAAATCCTCGAGTACTGTGTGTGTCAGCATTACCGATCCAGGGATGACACTTATGCACAGAGACTTGACCGTTTGAGGTCGGGTCGCTACACCTACTAGATTGGTAACCTTGATTCTGAACTGAGGGGAATACTTATCACTACTATAATGTATCATGCTCTTGTTGGGGAACGCGGTATTTCAAAAAAATTCCTACGATCACACAAGATCTATCTAGGAGATGCATAGCAACAGGAGTGGAGAGTGTGTCTACGTACCCTCGTAGACCGAAAGCGGAAGCGTTTATCAACGCAGTTGATGCAGTCGTACACCTTCACGATCCGTCCCGATCAAGTACCGAACGTACGGCACCTCCATGTTCAGCACACGTTCAGCTCGATGACGTCCTCGCCTTCTTGATCCAGCAAGAGGGGCGAAGTAGTAGATGAGTTCTAGCAGCACGATGGCGTGGTGACGGTGTTGCTGAAGAACAATCTCCGCAGGGCTTCTCCTAAGCACTACAAAATCTATGACGGAGGATCAACTAGAGGGGACGGGGTTGCCGACACATGTCTTGGTGTTTCTTGATGTGTCTTGGGTGCTAGCCCTACCCCTCTATTCATATGTTTAGCCTTGGGGTCGAAACTTGGACTAAAAGCCTCCACAAAGTCGATTTCACACGAAAGGCAAGAGTCCTTCTCAGACTCCAGGGCCAGACGCTAGGGTTCCCGGCGTCTGGACCTAGATGCCAGGGACCCTAGCGTCTGGCCCCTAGACTCCGCAAAACTTCCTTTTGCGCTTTCCAAAAACCGTGTGGGCTTTCCCCTTTGGCCCAAATAAAGTGTTCTCGTACCCAAATATTTCGGAAAACATCCGAAACCCCTTCCCGAGACCAAACACTATTATCCCATATATCAATCTTTATATCCGGACCATTCCGGAGTTCCTCGTCATGTCCGTGATCTCATCCGGGACTCCGAACAACATTCGGTCACCAACATACATAACTCATATAATACTATATCGTGAACAAACGTTTAACGTGTGGACCCTATGGGTTCGAGAACTACGTAGACATGATCGAGACATCTCTCTGGTCAATAACCAATAGCGGAACCTGGATGCCCATATTGGCTCCTACCTATTATATGAACATATTTATCGGTCGAACCGCATAACAACATACGTTGTTCCCTTTATCATTGGTATATGTTACTTGCCCGAGATTCGATCGTAGGTATCATCATACCTAGTTCAATCTTGTTACCGGCAAGTCTCTTTACTCATTCCGTAATGCAACCTCCCACAACTAACTTATTAGTCACATTGCTTGCAAGGCTTATAGTGATGTGCATTACCGAGAGGGCCCAGAGATACCTCTCCGACTGTCGGAGTGAAAAATCCTAATCTCGATCTATGCCAACTCAACAAACACCATCGGAGACACCTGTAGAGCATCTTTATAATCACCCAGTAATGTTGTGACGTTTGATAGCACACTAAGTGTTCCTCCGGTATTCGGGGGTTGCATAATCTCACAGCCATAGGAACATGTATAAGTCATGAAGAAAGAAATAGCACCAAACTAAACGATCATACTGCTAAGCTAATGGATGGGTCTTGTCCATCACATCATTTTCTAATGATGTGATCCCATTCATCAAATGACAACACATGTCTATGGCTAGGAAATTTAACCATCTTTGATTAACGAGCCAGTCAAGTAGAGGCATACTAGGGACACTCTGTTTGTCTATGTATTCACACATGTATCAAGTTTCCGGTGAATACAATTCTAGCATGAATAACAAACATTTATCATGATATAATGAAATATTAATAACAACTTTGTTATTTCCTCTAGGGCATATTTCCTTCAGTCTCCCACTTGCAGTAGAGTCAATAATCTACTTCACATTGTCATGTGATTTTACACCAATAGTTCACATCACATCTCCATGTGACTAATACACAAAGGGTTTACTAGAGTCAATAATCTAGTTCACATCGCTATGTGATTAACACCCAAAGAGTGATCACGTTTTGCTTGTGAGAGAAATTTAGTCAACGGGTCTGCCACATTTAGAGCCGTATGTATTTTGCAAATTTTTCTATGTCTACAATGCTCTGCAAGGACCTACTCTAGCTAATTGCTCCCACTTTTAATATGTATCCAGATTGAGACTTAGAGTCATCCAGATTGGTGTCAACACTCTTTACGTCAAACTTTTTGTCACCTCCATAACCAAGAAACATACCATTATTCCACTAAGGATAATTTTGACTGATGTCCAGTGATCCACTCCTGGATTACTATTGTACCCTCTTTCCAAACTCTTGGTGAGGTACACAATAGTTCTGGTACACAACATAGCATACTTTATAGAACCTATGGCTGAGGCATAGGGAATGATTTTTCATTCTCTTTCTATTTTCTGCCATGGTCGGGTTTTGAGTCTTTAATCAACTTCAGGCAAGAACTCCTTCTTTGACTATTCCATTTTGAACTACTTCAAAATCTTGTAGGGGTATGTACTCATTGAACAATATAGCAACCATCTTGATCTACCTCTATAGATCTTGATGCTCAATATGTAAGTAGCTTCACCGAGGTCTTTCTTTGAAAAACTCCTTTCAAACACTCCTTTATGCTTTCCATAAAATTCTACATCATTTCTGATCAACAATATGTCATTCACATATGCTTATCAGAGAGGTTGTAGTGCTCCCACTCACTTTCTTGTAAATATAGGCTTCACCGCAAGTCTATATAAAACCATATCCTTTGATCACTTTATCAAAGCATATATTCCAACTCCGAGATGGTTGCACCAGTCCATAGATGGATCACTGGAGCTTGCACACTTTTGTTAGGACCTTTAGGGTTGTCAAAACCTTCTTGTTGCATCATATACAACTCTTCTTTAATAAATCCATTAACGAATGAAGTTTTGACATCCATTTGCCAGATTTCATAAAATGTGTCAATTCCTAACTTGATTCGGACAGACTTAAGCATCGCGACGAGTGAGAAAAACTCATCATAGTCAACATCTTGAACTTGTTGAAAACCTTTTGCGACAATTCGAGCTTTGTATATAGTAATACTACTATCAGCGTCTGTCTTCCTCTTGAAGATCCATTTATTCTCAATGGGCAAGTCAACCAAAGTCCACACTTTGTTCTCATAAATGGATTCCATCTCAGATTTCACGGCCTCAAGCCATTTTGTGGAATCTGGGCTCATCATCGCTTCCTCATAGTTCATAGGTTCGTCATGGTCTAGTAACATGACATCCAGAAAGGATTACCATAGCACTCTGGTGCGGACCATACTCTGGTTGACCTACGAGGTCCGGTAGTAACTTGATCTGAAGTTTCACGATCATCATCATTAGCTTCCTCACTAATTGGCGTAGGAATCACTAGAACTGATTTCTGCGATGAACTACTTTCCAATTCGGGAGAAGGTACAATTACCTCATCAAGTTCTACATTCCTCCCACTCACTTCTTTCGAGACAAACTTCTTCTCTAGAAAGGATCCATTCTTAGCAACGAATATCTTGCCTTCGGATATGTGATTGAAGGTGTACCCAATAGTTTCCTTTGGGTATCCTATGAAGACCATTTCTCCGATTTGGGTTCGAGCTTATCAGGTTAAAACTTTTTCACATAAGCATTATAGCCCCAAACTTTAAGAAACGACATCTTAGGTTTATTGCTAAACCACAGTTCATATGGTGTCGTCTCAACGGATTTAGATGGTGCCCTATTTAACGTGAATGCAGCTGTCTCTAATGCATAACCCCAAAACGATAGTGATAAATCGGTAAGAGACATCATAGATCGCACCATATCTAATAAAGTATGGTTATGACGTTCGGACACACCATTACACTATGGTGTTTCACTATTCCACATCGTTTCAAATGAAGACCAAACTTGTAACTCAAATATTCGTCTCCGCGATCAGATCGTAGAAACTTTATTTCGTTGTTACGATGAATTTTCACTTCTCTCTGAAATTCTTTGAACTTTTCAAATGTTTTAGACTTATATTTCATCAAGTAGATATACCCATATGTGCTCAAATCATCTGTGAATGTCAGAAAATGACGATACCCGCCGCGAGCCTGAACACTCATGGATCGCATACATCACTTCAGTATGTATTATTTCCAATAAGTCAGTTGCTTGCTCCATTGTTCCGGAGAATGGAGTCTTAGTCATCTTGCCCTTGAGGCATGGTTTGCAAGCATCAAGTGATTCATAATCAAGTGATTCCAAAAGCCCATCAGCATGGAGTTTCTTCATGCGCTTTACACCAATATGACCTAAACGGCAATGCCAAAAATAAGTTGCACTATCATTATTAACTTTGCATTTTTGGTTTCAATATTATGAATATGTGTATCACTGTGATCAAGATTCAGTAAACCATTTACATTGGATGTAAGACCATAGAAGGTTTTATTCATGTAAACAGAACAACAATTATTCTTTGACTTAAATGAATAACCATATCACAATAAACATGATCCAATCATATTTATGCTCAACGCAATCACCAAATAACATTTATTTAGTTCCAATACTAATCCCGAAGGTAGAGGGAGTATGCGATGGTGATCTTATCAACCTTGGAATCACTTCCAACACACATCGTCACCTCGCCCTCAACTAGTCTCTGTTCATTTTGTAACTCCTATTTCAAGTTACTAATCATAGCAACTGAACCAGTATCAAATACCTAGGGGCTACTGTGAACACTAGTAAAGTACACATCAATAACATGTATATCAAATATACCTTTCACTTTGCCACCCTTCTTATCCGCCAAGTATTTGGGGTAGTTCCGCTTCAGTGAACATTCCCTTTGCAGTAGAAGCACTCAGTTTCAGGCTTAGGTCTAGCTTTGGCCTTCTTCACGGGAGTGGCAACTTGCTTGCCATTCTTCTTGAAGTTCCCTTTCTTTCCTTTGCCCTTTTACTTGAAACCAGTGGTCTTGTCAACCATCAATACTTGATGTTTTTTCTTGATTTCTACCTTCACCAATTTCAGCATCGCGAAGAGCTTGGGAATCGTTTTGTTATCCCTTGCATATTATAGTTCATCACGAAGTTCTAGTAACTTGGTGATAGTAACTAGAGAACTCTGTCAATCACTATCTTATCTGAAAGATTAACTCCCACTTGATTCATGTGATTGTAGTACTTAGACATTCTGAGCACATGCTCACTAGATGAGCTATTCTCCTCCATCTTGTAGGCAAAGTACTTGTTAGAGGTCTCATACCTCTCGACTCGGGCATGAGTGTGAAATACCAATTTCAGCTCTTGGAACATAGTATATGCTCCATGGCATTCAAAACGTGTTTGAAGTCCCGGTTCTAAGCCATAAAGCATGGCGCACTAAACTATCAAGTAGTCATCATACCGAGCTTGCCACACATTCATAACGTCTACATCTGCTCCTGCAATAGGTCTGTCACCTAGCGGTGCATCAAGGACATAATTCTTCTGTGCAGCAATGAGGATAATCCTCAGATCACGGAGCTAGTCCGCATCATTGCTACTAACATCTTTCAACATAGTTTTCTCTAGGAACATATCATAAATAAAACGGGGAAGCTATATGTGAGCAATTGATCTACTACATAGATATGCAAATACTATCAGGACTAAGTTCATGATAAATTTAAGTTCAATTAATCATATTACTTAAGAACTCCCCACTTAGATAGACATCCCTCTAGTCATCTAAACGATCACGTGATCCATATCAACTAAACCATGTCTGATCATCACGTGAGATGGAGTAGTTTTCAATGGTGAACATCACTATGTTGATCATATCTACTATATAATTCACGCTCGACCTTTTGGTCTCAGTGTTCCGAGGCCATATCTGCATATGCTAGGCTCGTCAAGTTTAACCCGAGTATTCTGCACGTGCAAAACTGGCTTGCACCTGTTGTATGTGAATGTAGAGCTTATCACACCCGATCATCACGTGATGTCTCAGCACGAAGAACTGTTGCAACGGTGCATACTCAAGGAGAACACTTATACCTTGAAATTTTAGTAAGGGATCATCTCATAATGCTACCATCGTACTAAGCAAAATAAGATGCCTAAAAGATAAACATCACATGCAATCAATATTAGTGATATGATATGGCCATCATCATCTTGTGCCTTTGATCTCCATCTTCAAAGCACTGTCATGATCACCATCGACACCGGCATGACACCTTGATCTCCATCGTACCATTGTTGTCGTCTCGCCAACTATTGCTTCCACGACAATCGCTACAGCTTAGTGATAAATTAAAGCAATTACATGGCGATTGCATTTCATACAATAAAGCTACAACCATATGGCTCCTGCCAGTTGCTGATAACCGTGTTACAAAACATGATCATCTCATACAACAATTTATAAAATCACGTCTTGACCATATCACATCACAACATGCCCTGCAAAAACAAGTTAGACGTCCTCTACTTCGTTGTTGCAAGTTTTACGTGGCTTCTACGGGCTTAGCAAGAACCGTTCTTACCTACGCATCAAAAACCACAACGCGGTATAGTGATTGCTTTTTGATCTTCAGAAAGAACCCTGTTCATTGAATCCGGTTCAATTAAAGTTGGAGAAACTGACACCCGCCATCCACCTGTGTGCAAAGCACGTCGGTGGAACCAGTCTCATGAATGCGGTCATTTAATGTCGGTCCGGGCCACTTCATCCAACAATACCGCCGAATCAAGAAACAACTAGTGACGGCAAGCAATATGTATATACGCATGCCCACAACTCCTTTGTGTTCTACTTGTGCATATAACATCTACGTATAGGCCTGGCTCGGATGCCACTTTTGGGGAACGCAGTATTTCAAAAAAAATTCCTACGATCACACAAGATCTATCTAGGAGATGCATAGCAACGAGAGGGGAGAGTGTGTCTACGTACCCTCGTAGACCAAAAGTGGAAGCGTTTATAAACGTGGTTGATGCAGTCGTACACCTTCACGATCCGTCCCGATCAACTACCGAACGTACGGCACCTCCGCGTTCAGCACAGGTTCAGCTCGATGACGTCCTCGCCTTCTTGATCCAGCAAGAGGGGCAATGTAGTAGATGAGTTCCGGTAGCACGACGGCGTGGTGACGATGTTGGTGAAAAACTATGAAGGAGGATAGACTAGAGGGGACGGGGTTGCCGGCACACAGCTTCGTGTTTCTTGATGTGTCTTGGGTGCTAGCGCTACCCCTCTATTTATATGTTGAGCCTTGGGGTCTAAACTTGGAGTAAAAGCCTCCACAAAGTCGGTTTCATCCGAAAGGCAAGAGTCCTTCTTGGACTCCAGGGCCAGACACCAGGGTTCCTGGCGTCTGTACCCAGACACCAGGGACCCTGGCGTCTGGCCCCTGGACTCCACAAAACTTCCTTTTGCGCTTTCCAAGAACCTTGTGGGCTTTCCCCTTTGGCCCAAATAAAGTGTTCTCATACCCAAACATTTCGGGAAACATCTGGAACCCCTTCCGGAGACCAAACACTATTATCCCATATATCAATCTTTATATCCGGACCATTCCGGAGTTCCTCGGCATGTTCGTGATCTCATCCGGGACTCCGAACAACATTCGGTCACCAACATACATAACTCATATAATACTATATCGTCAATAAACGTTAAGCGTGCGGACCCTACGGGTTCGAGAACTATGTAGACATGACCGAGACATCTCTCTGGTCAATAACCAATAGTGGAACCTGGATGCCCATATTGGCTCATACATATTCTACGAAGATCTTTATCGGTCGAACCGCGTAACAACATACGTTGTTCCCTTTGTCATCGGTATGTTACTTTCCTGAGACTCGATCGTCGGTATCATCATACCTAGTTCAATCTCATTACCAGCAAGTCTCTTTACTCGTTCTGTAATGCAACATCCCGCAACTAACTTATTAGTCACATTGCTTGCAAGGCTTATAGTGTTGTGCATTACCAAGAGGGCCCAGAGATACCTCTCCGACTATCGGAGTGACAAATCCTAATCTCGATCTATGCCAACTCAACGAACACCATCGGAGACACCTGTAGAGCATCTTTATAATCCCCAGTTATGTTGTGACGTTTGATAGAACACTAAGTGTTCCTCCGGTATTCGGGAGTTGCATAATCTCATAGTCATAGGAACATGTATAAGTCATGAAGAAAGCAATAGCAACAAACTAAACGATCATAGTGCTAAGCTAACGGATGGGTCTTGTCCATCACATCATTCTCCAATGATTTGATCCCGTTCATCAAATGAAAACACATGTCTATGTCTAGGAAACTTAACCATCTTTGATTAACAAGCCAATCAAGTAGAGGCATACTAGGGACACTCTGTTTCTCTATGTATTCACACATGCATCAAGTTTCCAGTTAATACAATTCTAGCATGAATAATAAACATTTATCATGATATAAGGAAATATTAATAACAACTTTATTATTGCATCTAGGGCATATTTCCTTCACCTCTCCTCTTCAAGGAAATTAAAATGCAGCTCACAAGTAGCATGAAGAATTTTTGCCGCAGTTGCTGGAGAGACATCACCAAAACCTATCAAGTACATTCGCATAAACTATCATCTGCATGCTCTTTCTTTCATTTGCCTTTTAGTGGCCATTCACCTCTCGTTTTCATCTCCTTCACTTCTAAAACATTTTTTACAAAAACACAATTTTTTGTTTGCTAGTTTGCTTGCTTGGTTGTTTTTTTGCCTTCATGTGAACACTAAAAAACAGAAAATGAAAACAAAATTTAGGATGACTATTGATTCACTTAAAGTTTTCTACTTCGATCATCTTCGATCCATTTGTGCTCGTGCTGAAAGTCCAACTAGTTTAGTTGAGGGGAAATCATTAGATGAGTGTGCTTATTTTGTGCTTTACCATTTGTCTCAAAGAGGGAAACTCTTATGGAATCAAATAAATTGATTGCTATGCTATGCTATGCTTGGAATCTTTGTGTAATATATGATTTTACTTGTTGTTCTGAGAACCCTAAAAAACACCTTCCCTACCTATGTGAGTTTAATGATAATGAAATCTTATCTTCCTATGCCAAGCGTGTTTTATAATTACTGTGATATTGAACACATTGAAGAATTTGTTTCGTTTAAGGGTGCTTATTAAAGTTGCTTCCTTGATTAAAATGTATGATGCTACTCTCCACAAATCTGAAATAATTTCCATACTCAAATATTGTTATGAAAACTATGCTTCTAATGCCAATGTTAATGCATTTATGGAGAGAATGTCTGCTCCTTTGGAAGAGAATAATGATATGCAGGAAACTATACATAATTATGATCCCATTGATTTGATTAAAATATCCATTTTTTATGAACGTGATGCTTGCTATTCTTATGGCCATGATGCCAATATTAATGATGCTTATGGAGATGAACTTGCTGCAGTTTCTTATGTTAAAAATGAAATTATTGCTATTGCACCCACACTTGATAGTTCCTTGAAAGAAAAGCATGATTGCAGTAATGTTATTATAAATTTTACAAATTCCAGGTGTGCAAATGATATGCAAAGCTACAAGCATGGGGATGATGATTTTGTTATGTCCACTATTTATTGTAATGATCATGATTGGGGCGATAATGCTTCTTATGATCTTGAAAATTTATTTAAGCTCCATGATGAATATTTTATTGATAATAATGCTTGCAATAATATTGAAAGTGGGTTTGGAAGAGTGTCGACTTTTGGTAGAAAGACTCCCACATATTTGGAGAATATTCAATCTTATGAAAATTTTGATAAATGTGGGTTTGGAGAGGTCATGACTTTAGTTGATGTTAAACCCACTATTCTAGAAGATTATAAGACTTTTATGCATGTGGGCCAGGAAGATAAAATTTCATGTAATAGTTATATTGTTAAATTTTATTATGATCTTACATGTAATTATTATGATAGAGGAAATATGGTTGTAGAAATTTTCATGTTGAGATCGTCAATGTTTTTTTCTTCCTCCTTGCATATGCTAGATATTTCTTGTCTCCATAATTTGTTTGCTTATAAAATGCCTATGCATAAGAAGTATGTTATACTTAAATGTGTTTTTGACATGCAACATGATGCTTTCTTTATGTTCCAATTATTATCTTTTGTGGGAGCTTCAATAAAATTTGAAGCCTATCTTAATGGCTATAAAGAAAGTGCTTGTTGGGCTTGTTGGGAGACAATCCAATGGTTCTCATTTTATTTTTTGAGTGTGCACACAATATACTACTGTTATGATTGTGTTTTTGTGTTTTAGTTAGTGTTTCTTGGGCGTTGCTAGAGGTCCGGCTAATGGTGGTTGGGGTGGCGGAGGGTGCTCAGCGGCATGGTCCGGGTGGAGTAGCATTTGGTGTGGCGAATGGTGGTCAGCGGCGTGGTCGAGGAGGAAGCTGGCACTAGAGTGTGACGGAGGGCGGTCGACAACCACGCAGGGTGGGCAGCGGCGGCGGCAGTGGAGTGTGCTCGAGGAGGAGGCTAGGTGAGGGTGGTCGGTTTCGGGATTTCGGTCTGACTTGGAGTTTGGGGATTTTGCTCATTTGGAGCGAAAAAATCGCATCACGTGTGCTCTCCCATGCTATCCAGCGCCTAGGCCAATAATGTTTTGGTTTGGCCCCACAGGTAGTCCCCACCAAATAATATGCCATAGTTTAGGTGTGCCAGTACATATTGTGTCCTGGGAAACGGGTATCTTTGTCGTTAGTTTGAATGCCCTTGTTGTTTGACTTCAGCCGACAGTTCATCTGCCATTGGTTACTTCTGCCGGCAGTAGAATAATCCTGGGCAGATGGTTTTCCTTTATGATGGTATTTCTCCCTGTAGTTAATTGGCCCCAATCAAGGGTTGTGGTGTAGTGTCATCCCAAACGCAAACATCTCTTTTTCCCCTCTGTCTCGCCGTCGCCTGCATTGTGGAGTCGTTCGTTGCCACCTGCGAGGTCACGGTCCGTCGACTCGAATGGCGTTGAGGACCCATCCTTACCCGTCACCCGCGCCATTCATCCCTACCCCGAAGTTCGTCGGTGTTGCTGTGCAATGCTACGTCCTCGAACTACTTCCCCGCGACCGTTGCCCATGCCTTCCAACGCATCCAACGTCGACCTCGTCTCCATCGAACTCGCCGTCCACGGATGCCTCCACCATCGACCTCGGCCTCGTCGAGCCCGCCGTCCGACTCCGGCCCGGTAAGCACACCTCACTTCTCTTAGTTAATGTTGATTTTAGTTGTGTTTGTTCTCATTGTTGTATTTGTAGATCTT
Organism: Triticum urartu; assembly: GCF_003073215.2. Lineage (NCBI taxonomy): Eukaryota > Viridiplantae > Streptophyta > Magnoliopsida > Poales > Poaceae > Triticum > Triticum urartu. The sequence goes on from NC_053027.1 coordinate 3,580,353, forward strand.
CGACATTTTATTAGTGTAGTTAAAACTAGCGGTGACCCACGCATTTCTGTGGCTAGAGATTTTATCTACAACTTATATTCATTTTAAACTATTTTTATTATAATATTTTTGTGTTTTTAAATAATCATTTCATATTCTTGTGATTTTTAAAATTGTGTGTGCATGTTTTGTTATGATTCAGAGACTCCTTTTTGTGGCCACATTTGCTAAGTATGTATGTGTTGTTTTATCCGGAAATTTTCCTATTGATTTTTGGACAATGATGTTCTATTAATTTCTTCAAAAACAAGGAAAATGTTCTAAAGTTCGTTCATGATGCAAAGTTCATTCATGATGTGAAGTCTAATTCTGATTCGTAGTAATTTACTCAGCATATCCCCCATTTGTAGTTGAGAGGCCCATCTCTATGGTAGTGTAGTAGCCCTATATTTTATTTATTCTTGTATCTGTTTGATTGTGCCAAGTCCGATGTGTATTCATGACAGGTTTATTCTTCTTTTTTGGAATTTTAGTACAAAATACGTTTGTATTCAATAAAACCAACCACTAATGTTTATAATAAGTTAATTCCGGATTTTTAATTTAATTTTTACTCTATACCAAATCATACACGAAAGTGTATGTAGTTACTTTTTCTAAAAAAGGGATATATCTGAGGGCGGCCACCACATTTGCACATGTCGATTTTTCATTGTTTGGTATACATTTCAAATTAGATTTTTATATGAAACTTATACTTCAATGAGATTTTCCATTATAGCACCATAGAAAATGTATGTTATAGATAGAAAGATGTAATAGATAGAGCTTCTTTTTGTCAGATTGCTGGAAAGAGGTCTTGAAGTGATTATTTGCATACTTCATGTAAAATCCTCATGTGCATTTGTGTAGCTAGATATCAGATGGAATGTATATGCTTTTCCATATATGTATCTGTACATGTTTGACTACTATTCCTTGGCGAGGTAAACTTTAATTCTATTTGAATTACTATTATTGCTATTGGATATATTTATACTATAACAATCAGCTTAAGAACATTATTTCATACATTAGTTGCCATCCGATGGAAACATCGTCAAATTGTAATACTTGTACAAATCAAGTGTTGATATTCCGTGGTCCTTTTGTAGTGGGCCTGTAAATAACTTTTCCTTGGTCATACAAGAAATAACAAAATGATTACGCGTCATTAGATAATTCTTTTACAATACACATATTTTGAAATTCCAAATTATTTTTATTTTTGCAGTTAGCCCATCTCAGCTCAAACCTTGTTGCTTGTGTGAAGCAGCAAGATGAAATCTTTTTGCTTCCATAATGATTCCTTTTGCCAAATTGGCTGACTTTGCTGCCTGACGCGCTTGTCTCGTCGCCTCTACTTGGTGGTGGATGTGTTCGATCTTGTCACTGATCACTACAGAGCAAATTCACATTGAAACCCGTATCTTATTATGAATTCTGTTCCACTGGTCGTTTTGGCATACCCTAACTGCCAAGGCATGGATGCGGTACTCAAGTCAAACCATGAACATCTTGATGCTACTGTTATTGGGCTATAGGCTGTACTTGTATGAATCCTGTTTTACTCTCACACAACCCTTAGTATTTTCCTTTTCCTTGGCGATATAGGTCACTTCCATCTAGGGGAAGATATAATTTTTCAAAGCATTTTTGTCTATGATGAAGTAGAATATGCGCTTGGAATTCTGCTTAGAAGATATCCCGGAACACATTGTTGTTACACATGTATTTATCATTTAGGTAATTGAGATTACATTTATCAGTTAGATAATAGATATTATAGAATACATATCTTCAAATAAAAAAGTATAGATTTGCTGGCATCATTGGTGATATCATAGTGTGCAATAGGGAACGACGTCTGTCTGGTTTCCTATAACATCACCTGATTGTTGCTTTAAATTTCTTACTCCCTCGTGCACCCATTCTAAAATACAACCTTGACCATAAATTAGACTAAATGTATACTTTGTTTGTTTTCTATGACTTCAAATTAATACCACTAAGAACTTTTGCCGAATAAGAATTTAATGATATATTTATTTGTCACATATAAACAATTTGAATTTGTATAATCTATTATCAAAGTTAAATTATAGTATGCGCTGCTATAAATTAGACTAAAAAATTTTGTTACTTCAAAATTATATGATTGAAAACTCTTTTGGCGCACTGGTGGTCGCATTTTTCTAGATTTATTTTCGTTCTGCTAGCATTGCACAATCAGTGGGAGGAGACTTTTCCATGGACTACAAAAATGTTTGTGGCAACTTCGACAATTTTAAAATGATGTGTCAGCTCAGTTTCTTGGAGGTTCTCTTAGTGGTAAAGTGTGTGTAGTGTGTTCGTAGAAGCAAGTGTATGTGTGTACGTATGAGTATCTGCGCATGTATAGTTTTAAATTTTTTTATTCTGAATAGGACAACTCTCCTGTTAGCTATGCACACGTACGGAAGATTATATTGCTCTTTTTGAAAATTCCAATCTGGATGACATGACTTGTATTAGGGCCATATAGAATTCCTATGTGAACCCAACTAAAAAAAAGATAATTCCTATGCAAAGCGGACTCCTGTTGGCGACGCACGCACGTACGTACGGAAGATTTGTTGCTCTTTTCTTAGTTCCGGTTTTTTCCCCCAGTAAGTGGCTACTATCCTATTAGTACACGTACATGAGATTGGATTTTTTGTATTGGTTGCCTAGTCTCAAGCTTGTATGTGTCCTTCTATATGATGGTGATTGTACAAATTCCATCGTAGATGCATCGTATATGCACGTACATAGTATTTATATGTAACGTAATATCTTTAAATCTGAGCCGTTTATATTGAGAAATTAACGGTCTTGATAATTAAATCTGTGTGGACGAACATGATGCCTTATTTGTCTTTTGTCTTAATAATCTATATCTATATCTATACCTACTATTAAAGAGAGGTGATATTCTTGATTTCGTCCTGCTTTATTTGGTCCCGCTTCAATTAATTTCATGTACACTATTTGGTTTCGTTACTTGCCACCCATTTTGGCCCAACGAAAAAAGCTCACCTGACGGCGCACTGCGGCCTACGTCCGAAGAGTTGGCAAAAAATAAAATAGCCGATGGCAGGGTTCGATCTCGTAACCCACCAATCGGCCATGCACAGTTTGTCCAACTGACACGGTTAGAGATATGAGAGGATTTTTTTTGTCCCGTTGTAACGCACGGACCTTTTTGCTAGTTAGTATATGATAGATAGATGCTAGGTTGTCCACTTGTCCCTCAGCATTGACATTTGGCATGCATAATCTCAGAAAAAAAAAGACATACATAAGTGGATCCGTACATAACATTACGAAATAGTACTTCGCTAGCTAGTGAACAAACCGCGAGCTCTAGCATGTTCATTCCTCTTCACACAGCGCGCGCCGCCATGCAGCTCGCCGCTCTGTGCACTGACCCGTTCGTGATATGATGCACCTTCCTGTGCCTCTTACTCCATCTAGCGCTACGGTCCCTGAACCCCAACTCCGCCTCCGGCCGCCGGCTTCCACCAAGACCTCGTGGCGTCACCCTCCTCGGCGCGCTGCCGCTAGTCGGCCCGGCCCCTCACTCCGGTCTCGCGGCGCTGGCACGCAAGTATGGTCCCATCATGTACCTGAGGATGGGTACCTGCGGTGTGGTGGTGGCGTCGTCGCCCTCGGCCGCACGGACGTTCCTGAAGGCGCTAGACGAGCGGTTCGCGAACCGGCCGCCGGTGGCCAGCGGGGAGGACGTCTCGTACGGGTTCGGGAACATGGTGTTCGCCAACTACGGGCCCAAGTGGAAGCTGATGCGGAAGCTGTCGAACATGCACCTTCTCGGGGCGCGCGCAGTCGCAGACTGGGCGAGCCTGCACCGCTACGAGGCCGGACGCGCCCTGCATGACATGCTCGAAGAATTAGAGTTGTTGATTAACCAACATAACTATAAAATATATGATCACAACAAGGGTAGAATTAGTATCATCTACGCTAGAAGTTTTCTAGCCCAAATGGCAATTCCAATATTTCTGTGAAAGGGTAGTATATTTGAAAGACTATTTTTATTTATAGTAAGGTACACCGCCAATTATATACTCTTAGCAGCCGTTTTTGGATAAACAACCGTATTAAAGTCTGAAAACAATCCTTATAAAATAAAATCTGAAGAAGCTAAAAAATGTTCACTAAGCTAACAGCATGGACACATGTCGAATCAAGTGGAATAAAAGGAGAAATTTCTCCTACAACATGCTCTTGGCGACACGTGCGGACTGTAGCACAACACACGCATTTTTTTCCACACTAGGAAGATCTGATTTATGCTACATGTATGAAAGAGTCGACTGATGATGTACCACACGTGCGCTAACCAACCTTGATTGATGCGCCATTGTCCTGTGATCCTGTCATACAGTCCATGCTGCACATTTTAAAAAAGGAAGCAACGCTCGTGTGCTTTTGTGTGTGTATCTATATATACATATATAAATTCATCGTACCACTCAGACGTAGCTACTTCACATGTCTCATATGCTACCATATAGTGTTATATATACTAATTTATCATTATAAATATGTTCATATATTTTATATAACATATTCCAAAGTGAGTTACATGAAAAATAGCAAGTTGGCCCACAATTTTTATTATATTTGAAAAATACATATATATTTGTACGTAAAAAGAGCATACTCAAAATATGATGCATACTACCTAAAAACTAGTATATATACTACCTAAACTTTTTTATATACTACATACTATGCATATATACTCCACGATGTGATAAATACTACATACAACATACAAAACTCAAGTGGTAGATAGAATTTGTATAGAGTGAATTCTGTATTTGATGAATCATGAAAGTACAAAAACAAAATCTGTATTTGATGCCTATCTATATGTATATATAATTATATATAGTTAATTCTTGAATTGATCGAGCGTGTACGTGTGTATTATCCACAGAATAAAAGGACGTTGTCTAGCTATTGATTGTTCGATCTTTTATGAAAGAGAAAATCAGTAGGAGCTACCATGAAACATGCCTCTGCTTAAAAGATGCCTAAACATACAATCAGAATAAAAGTGATTACCTAGAATTAACTAAAGGCTGCTGCAAAAATTCTCTTGAACTTTGGTGACTTGTTAAAGATATAGCAGATTGCCCATAAACACCTGTATGAAAGTAAGAGAATATTAAAAGGTGCCAGTAAGCCGTGAATTAACAATTCATCAGTTATTAAGAAGATAACTGATCGGCCACAAACCTAAACTACATGAGATGCAAATTTGATAAACAAAGTGCCTTTGCTATAAGTAAAACTGATCTGCCTAATCACGGTGATAGCAGTGGCTGCACTTGTGGCATGTGCAACTTAATTGGGCTGCTGGCAGCAGCGGCGTTGGCGGTCTCGTGCATCAACATGGTTGGCGGACTTACGGCTGATCTAGGAGACAACTATCGACCTGGTACATGATAGCTAGCATGACATCGATAGATCAGGCTCCAACTATGCGGCGGCGACATGAAGAGAGGGCATGTGTGGGCCTTTCTGCGAAAAACAGAGCAACAGTTAGAAAGCAGATTGGCTCCGAGATATTGCGAGCATCGGGTTGGATCAGGAGATTGGGCTTGGAGATATGTCTCTAACGCTAGTATTTTTTGTTAATCTGATGGATAGACTTTTCTTTGAAAGATTCCTCCAATCCGAGAGAGAAACATATCTTATGGAAGAGAAATAGGAGAATCCGATTGCAACAGGACAGGATAAGAGAGAGACATGAGAGAGAGAGGCAGTATGACTGCTTAACGTGGCTGGTTTTTTTACATCCGTGAGAGCCTTTTGGGCCATTTTTTCGGCTTCAAGATGGTGGGCTTTCTACTCATATATTCATCCAAACTATCAGAATTGACAGCCTGTGGGTCGGTTTGTGGGTTTTCTTTTCTTTTCTATGAAGATTAATCTACACAGTAATAACTCGGTCCCATTGTAGATGTACGACTAGTAAATTCTATTTAACGTTGGAATTTTTAAGGAGTGCCTAATTAGTATAGGTATATATATATAGAGAGAGAGAGAGAGGGGTATAGACAGATAGATAGATTGACTGAGGTATAGAGGTTAGATAAATAGATAGATACATATATAAATAGATAGACAGATACTCCCCTAGCTAGCGATCAAACCGCGAGCTCTACCACATCCATTCCTCTTCACACAGCGCGCGCCACCATGCAGGTCACCGCTGTGTGCACCGACCCGTTCGTGATATGCTGCACCTTCATGTGCCTCTTACTCCATCTAGCGCTCCGCTCCCTGAACCCCAACTCGGCCTCCGGCCGCCGGCTTCCACCGGGACCTCGTGGCGTCCCTGTTCTCGGCGCGCTGCCGCTGATCGGCCCGGCCCCTCACTCCGGTCTCTTGACGCTGGCGCGCAAGTATGGTCCGGTCATGTACCTGAGGATGGGTACCTGCGGCGTGGTGGTGGCCTCGTCGCCCTCGGCCGCACGGACGTTCTTGAAGGCGCTGGACGAGCGGTTCGCGAACCGGCCGGCGGTGGCCAGCGCGGAGGACATGTCGTACGGGTGCCAGAACATGGTGTTCGCCAACTACGGGCCCAAGTGGAAGCTGATGCGGAAGCTGTCGAGTGTGCACCTTCTCGGGGCGCGCGCGGTGGCTGACTGGGCGGCCGTGCGCCGCGACGAGGCCGGGTGCACCCTGCGTGCCGTCCTGGAGGCCGCGGAAGCCGAGCGACCCGTCGTCGTGCCAGAGATGCTCGTGTGCGCGCTTGCCAACATCGTGGGAAGGATCACCGTGAGCAAGCGGGTGTTCGACACGCAGGGTGACGAGTCCAACACCTACAAGGAGATGATCGTGTCGCTCCTCACCGGCACGGGGCTCTTCAACATCAGCGACTTCGTGCCGGCGCTGTCGTGGCTGGACCTGCAAGGCGTGCAGGCCAAGCTGCGCCGGATCCATATCCAGTTCGACGGGCTCGTCACCAAGTTGCTGGCGGAGCACGCCGCGACGGCCGAGGACCGTCTCCGGGAGGGCCGCCTGGACTTCGTGGACAAGCTCCGTGCCATCAACGACGAGGAGGGGGGCGAGATCATCACTGAGGTCAACATCAAGGGCCTCATCACTGTAAGCTCCCACCCGACCCCGCCTACACTTCTTGTTCTCAACAGCTGGCTAGTGTTGAAAAAACTGCTGCAACATACTTCTTTTTTTTATCAAACATATTTCCATGTTGGTGGAATCGTCAGTATTTTTTGCCAACGTATGACGTTCATATAACTAAGCAATCGCTGAAATGACATCAAAGCAATTAACATTTATCGTCAGTATTTTTTGCCACCGTATGACGTTGCTTTCGATGCAGTTTGTCACCCAAACATATTGTGGCGGTTTTTTTTGCTAATGACAGACTGTATTGTGGTGGTTTTATGGACATAGCTCCTCTCCAACTAATTAGTACACGTATTTTATTTTCAGCCTTAAACTTGGAAGGCCCATTTCGCAAAAAAATAAATAAATTGGAAGGCCCATATTTTCTTGAAATAAATCACAGATAAATATTCTGTTTGAACATGTGACTTTTCTCCCCATGATATCTTAGAAAAAACCCCAATATTAAATATGCTTTGACAATTTAGATGAAATGGTCCGAACTAGATGAAACACAATGAAATGTTATAGTGAACACTGGAAGAAGGTAAATGCAGGGTAGCACACTCATACAAAATGAAACATTATAGTGCGCTCCAAAACAGAACAAAACCCAAAAAAAATGGTCTGAGGACAATTGGAAGACATAAAAACTTTGTGGCACACAGCGGAACAAGCTCGAGATAATGTGGCCAGTGGACAAAAATATGAGACATTTAATTTAGCTCCTACTTGATGAAAACCAACAAAAACTGGTTGAACCACACTGAAATACAATGAAACATTGTTGTTCGCATAAAGTGAAAATAGGGTAGCACGCTCGAACGGAAATTGATAAATACTATTTATATTTTATAAAATAAATAAATTTGCAGAATCCAAGTTAAAATTGCATTAAAAGTTTAAAACACAATTAAACATTGTGGTGAACCCTGGAAGTTAGTGAACCTTGAAAATTTTAATTTAAAATTATAGTCAAATTTTTATTGTATTTTTAAAAAAAATAGATTGCAAGAATATATTCAATATTGGTCTTGTTTTAGATATCTCCTTTAGAATAAACCCAGTTGTTCAGAATGTAAATCAAACATATGCTTCAAAAAATATTATCAGCCATCTAAATTATTTAGATAAAAAAGAAGAAAGAAGACATTTGTAAGATAGAGATGTACTTCACCCATAAAAAAAAGATATAGAGATGTACTGGAAGCGGTGGGCCAGTGGGGCCACGCAGTCGGCAGGACAGTGTTCTCAAGCATTGGATAACGTACATTACATAGCAATCTCCCACAATGTGTGGAGAAAGGAGGTACGATGATATGTGAGGTGGTTATACATAATACAGAAACTGGTTTGCATGTCTTCTGAGGCACGATAAAAGGTGGACGCATATATTGGATATCCCGTGCATGATAGATAGTCCACTCTTGAATACATACATGCATTCACACGAAAACACTTAACGCGTAGTAGCACTTGGGGTTTTATTTTAAACCCGTGCGTGCATGCTTGCAGGACATGTTCACGGCAGGCACGGACACGTCGTCGATCATTGTGGAGTGGGCAATGGCGGAGATGATCAAAAGCCCGTCTATCATGGCACACGCCCAAGAGGAGATGGACCGTGTCATCGGTCGTGACCGCCGCCTCGAGGAATCCGACATTGCCAACCTCCCCTACCTGCAAGCCATATGCAATGAGGCCATGCGCCTCCACCCCTCCACGCCGCTCAGTCTCCCGCACTTCTCCTTTGAGGAGTGCGAGGTCGATGGACACCATGTCCCTGCCAACACGCGGCTCATCATCAACATCTGGGCCATCGGGCGGGACCCGGCCGCATGGGAGGATCCCTTGGAATTCCGGCCAGAGCGGTTCCTATCCGGGCCGGCGGCCAAGATCGACCCGATGGGGAACAATTTCGAACTGATCCCGTTTGGCGCCGGTAGAAGGATATGCGCTGGGAAGCTGGCTGGAATGGTGTTTGTGCAGTACTTCCTGGGAATGCTGGTGCACGCATTTGAGTGGCGGCTGCCAGACGGAGAGGATAAGGTGGACATGGCTGAGACCTTCGGGCTGGCACTGCCCAAGACCGTCCCGCTCAAGGCCGTCGTCAAGCCGCGGCTTGTGCCTGCCGCATACACATGATTGTTCGTGTCTCGGAAGTTCTAGACGATCGCCTCGCTCGGTGTAGTGTATTATGTTTGTGGTGACCCAAGCTTTGTGTTGCATGTGTACATACATACTTTAGTCACTTCGTACATTTACCTTCCTTTTTTTTTGTGCTTGTACATTTACCTTCCTCACAGAATAAAACATGTGCCTACATTAGTTAGTCAAAAGAGTACAATTGCCTGTTTTTACCGAGAACGAATTACTTCATCATTATCGATCTCTCAAGCAATGAATGCAACGGAAACAGGTCCCGGAAGCGTTTTGGGAATTCCGGAAAGGTATACTTAATAGGTATCCAAAAAAGTTTGGTCAATATTTTGAAAGTATGAAAGGTTCTAGAAAACTTCCAAAAATTTCTGGAAGTGTGTAGAGTGAAAACTCCTCCAAGTTGGTTGCCCTTTGCCATACTCCTGCTGGAAAGATTTGCCCAGTGTTACACTCTGGCAAATGCTCCACATGTCAGTCGCTATGAGCTCATGCTTGTCTATGCCATGTGCTAGTAGAGGAAAGTCAGCAAAGACTTCTGGATGTGTCAGTCTCTAGGAGGTCTTGCATGTGTTTGCCGAGCGCTAGAAAGCATGAACTCGACAAACATTTTCTGCATTTTATGTAAGAAAATTAAAAAATGTTTGCCGAGCGTGCTTTGGGTGACACTCGGTAAATGGAACCCGCTACCAGCCGCTGAGGGGAGGAACACATGGTTAGTCCTTTGCCGAGTTCTTTCTCGCATGTACTCGGCAAAGTGCGGAGTTTGCTGAACGCTAGGTCTTTGCCGAGTTTTTTTTGTGTGCGTACTCGGCAAAGATCTTCCTTTGTGAGCGCTAGGTCTTTGCTGTGTTTTTTGCACCAAGAATTCGGCTTTGCCTTGCTTTGCCTAGATCGCGATAAAATGAACTCGGCAAACATCAGGGCACTGACCAAAGTTGTGGATTCGAGTAGTGAACATCCATTAGAAATACGACAATGATTACTTGGGGGTCTAAAATACGCGAAGACGGGGGTTATGCTTTAGGTACTCCATCCGTTTGTACATAATCTCATTCTAGCAATCAAATTTTCTTTCCAAATACATATCATTCTGATATCGTGAGACAAAAGCAGTTCGAAGTCATAGCACCACTTTGCCATTAAGTTAATTTGTGAATAAAAATTCATATAAGTTAATTTGTGTATATATCATCTGATTACCTTTCTGTGGTAGAGCCTTAGATCCATACACTGTTCCAAATATTGTCCTCCGCATTTGATTCAGTAATATACATGAACAATTGCCTTCTAGATTTCCGGCCGGTCCTAGTAATTTTGTGGTCATAGAACTTGTCTCATGTAACTCCATGAACGATTCCGACATTTTTGTCAAGAATTTTTGGTTTCATCCTCCAAGGCTTCGCTTCCTCCTCTGTTGCCTCAAATTAATGCAGCTTGCTATTAGCGACGGCACCACAGCAGGACATGCTCTAGCCGTATCTCCGCCTCCGGCAAAACTCAAACATGAGGTAGCTTTCTTTTCCTTTCTTCCTAGCGGAGTATAAGGGTCCAATTAAGACCCATTTAGAACAGAGGGAACAAAGAAATGCAAACATGTCAAACGTGCAACTCACATATACAATTACCTTGACTAGTTTCTTGACACGCCTTGAAATTATCTAGAATATTTTGACTAGTACAATTACGTTATCATCTAATATATGTTCTCAGTTTCTCACCTAACGACAACTCAAAGTATTCGTGCTGTAGTTCTCATCGATGAGCTAAAGAATGTGTGGTTGTTCCCAGATATGAAGAAAAAAAACCACAAGTTAACTGTCAACGCACCAATCGAGATATGATGGAGCCGCTAGTTGTTAGCAACTGCAGTTGATTTGATAATATACTTGACCAACTGCTCCAAAGTATCATATCATTTTTCTATAAACTAAATAGTTGATACCCACAAACATATTTAACCGAACATGCAATTATACCACCTCATTACACAATTATGAATTGATAAAGCCCCACCTCAACATGCAACATACATGGAAAAAGACTTAAGTGCCTTAACTACTCCCTCTGTTCCTAAATATAAGTCTTGTTAGAGATTCCAATACGGATTACATACAGACCAAAATAAGTGAACCTACAGTCTAAAACACGTCTATATACATCCGTATGTAGTCCACATTGAGATATCTAAAAAGACTTATATTAAGAAATGGAGGGACAATTATGCTACTTATATTCAATAAATATTTTATGATTACATGTATTTTCTGTTTTTGTTCTTATATTATTAATTCAAAAGTTTATGTTCATTAATGCAATTTACTGAATATATAGTTTCAGTTCTTATATTATTACTGAATATAACCAAATCTTAGTAAATAATAACAAACAATCATAAAAGTAAGAAAACCATCGCACTATATAATTAGTAACAAATATTCATGTTCATATAATCCAATCCTACTGAATATAACCTCTGTTTCAAATTACTTGTCTTACATTTGTCTAGATATTGATGTATTTAACTCTAAAACGTGTCTAAATATTTCTGTATCTACACAAATCTAAGTCCAGTAAATTGAGACGGAGAGATATATAACAAGCAATTGCTTTGTTATACAAAATTGTGGCAAGCAACCTGTTTCATGTCACTATATACTGTACTAACACTAAAACATGTCTAAATATTTCTGTATCTAGACAAATCTAAGTCAAGTAAATTGAGACGGAGAGAGTATATAATAAGCAATTGCTTTGTTATACAGAATTGTGGCAAGTAACCTCTCTCATGTCACTATATACCGTATTAATTATTCCGTTACTCTAGACCGAGCTGCTGGCTGTTCCACTACCCAAAACAGCTTGCTCTTCCTCAATTCCGCCCTTGCCGGCCATGTTTGCAATAAAGATTGGATTTTGTCTAACTGCAGAAGTTACCAAAAAACTAGAAATAATGAGCTGCTCTCGCCATCGGCAAGTCAGGACAGCCCAAACTTATTACTTTGATACAGGTTCTGGTTGCTCTTCCCTCTCAGCCACGGTGGTGCGGTGGGGTGGTGTTGTGCCTCGCGACATGTCTTTTGTTCTTCTTCAGAAGCTTGCCGGGGTCCGCCTCTCTCGGCGTGTTATACTGCATCTGATTCGCTCGGCCGAACCAGATTAGGTCGTCAAAATGGTGGTGTAAAAGGACAATGCGGATGAAAACTCCCAAAATGATTTGTGCTTTGATTGATTTTCTACATGATACTTCATTAGACCACAACATATCTAACTAGCTATTTTCAGACTTTATCATGAATATTTTGATGTTATAATATATAAAAGGGTGGCATCAGTATGTATGTTTCTCTACCAAACAACCACTAGAAGTTCTTGTGATGTAGTTCTCATCGTCTAGCTAAAGAATAAAAGGTTGTTCCCGGATTTAATAGAGAAAAACAGGTGCATCGACTTTTGAACGAACAATTCAGGTTCAAACAAAATTTGGTTGTTTCATATCTCTAGATGCAAAAAGATATACCATTGCACCCCAATACATAAGACACAGAATGTGAAGAAAAAGTTAGAAAAACGACAAGATGTGAGCTCGCCATATATGTTTTATTGAGCTGACTGGCCTGAGCGATGATTAATGTGAGCCACGAGATAACGACATCCATTGGCAAACAATACGGCTGGCTACATGTAAGTTCTTTGCAATGGTGACATAATCAACTTCCTGCTCAATCATAATTGTCAGCCCCGCCGTCATCGACCCTTGTTCCATGTGGTGGAGCCGCTTGTCAGTGCCGATGAGGCTGTACAGCGCAGTGAGCCTCAACATGCAATCATCCTCACCTCCTACTTGCCGGTCTTGGGCCAAAGTGTGGCCCAGTTGTGGCCGGCAAACTCCAGGCGCCCATCATAGATGCGTAATAGCTTGCCCTGGTAGTTCGTGCACTGATCGCTGAAGTCGGCGACGGTGATCAGCACGAACACAGCCAGCACGTGCTGTGAAAGCGCCACCGACTCCCCTGTCCGGATGGGAATGATTTCATATTTAAAAAGATTCTCCCAAATCTATATGCTTCCAGCCGCAAATTCAAAGAAAAGATGAAATGGCTCACTCATAGAGCAAGAAGACAGGATTATTCCGGCATGGCGGATTGGGTTGCAATGTTCAGATAACTTGCTGGTCCAGATGGGTGTTTTTGCTGCTTGTTTTCCTTGTATGTATGTATGTTTGTTCTTTTTACCTTTCCTAGGTTTTCTTTTTAGTTTTGATGTATAGTTCTTTTTCTCTTACTTGGACTATTTGTATTCTTTTATTTGAAATTAATAAAAATACGCAGCAGAGTCCTGCTGTTTCCCTAAAAAAACAACCCTTCTTCTCATCGTTTTCCTTTGTCAAATCTCAATTTCTATAGCCCCAAACTCTGCAGCAACCGGCGTGATACGCCGAACTGCATGGCGACGCTCGCCGCCGATGCGCTCCTCGACGCCATCGTCGCTGGCAACGGCTACGCTCGCCGCCGATGCGCTCCTTGTGTTAGAGTTGTGTGGACTATTATTGTACAAGGTACGTTACGGTTAGACTTGGTTTTGGACTATGTGTAGACAGGGTATGAGTTGTGTCCTAATAGGACACTGGTATCCCACACGGGGGAGCTGGCGGCGTGTGCCGGCGTCCAGGGTGCGGTATTGTGACGGTGTCCTGGGGAGGAGCGTCCGTAGTCAAGCCTCAGGGATGTAGCCATGATGGTGAACCTCGTTAACAAATCTCGGTGTCTTGTTCGTGTGATTGCTTGGTCCCCGGTAGATCGACGAAGTGACTCGAATTTATTTTAACAAGTGATTTCATGAGCAAGGTTCAAGAAGGTTGCGGATTGTTGTTCTAGAGTATGGAGAAGCGATCGGAAATGATGAAAAACGTGTCAGCTAGATCATGTTGGGATGACGGCAGCAACGGGTGCAGGCACATCATGACGAGGCGCGGGCGATCCGGAGTGAGGCCGCGGAATATCGGTCCGGCAGCCAAGGCATGCAGATGGGAGTAGCAGGAGTCCGCATGCAGCGGCGGCGAGCAGCTCAATCGGCGTGCAGGCCAAGGCAGCAGGGCATGGAACGAATCTGACCGTAAGCACAAGCGGCAGCGACGTATTGCATACTGGCGATTGAGCGTCTCGGCGAGTAAGGGCGTGCATGAAGTACACGGGAATTGGATATCGTGGCATTTTTAGTTTGTAGATCATGGCAATTTTAGTTTTTTGATGATGGCAATTCCAGTACTTTGACCATGAAAATATTTTTTTATTGAACCATGGCAATTTTAAGTGCATGTATCATGGCAATTTTAGTTTATGGTGCATGGCAAGTCTAGTTTCTTAATCTCCGTTTTATAATATGTTAAAATTTACTTTTAAATGTAAAAGAAAATAGTTGAAACATATCATGGCAACTTCAGTGTAAATATCATGACAATTCATGTGCAATAGACATGGCAACTTTTAACCAAATTTTTTTTTTGCCGAAATATATCGATATGAGATCCAGTTTTGAAGATCTCGCCGTGAAGGATTTAATGGTAAAAACGGATCTTCAATCGGATTTTTCATTTAAGAGATAAAACATTTTAAAAACTGAAAATCCAAAAAGATTCTCGTATGCATGCATGTGATGACGTGGCAATCTATTTGCATTAGAGATGTGTGATGCGTCTCCTTTCCTGCCACACGTGTGGCAGTTATGGACGTCCAAAATAAAAGGCATTCGGAGGTGTGGGGGTACATGCTAAGCACACCTACGGGAGCTACAAGAAGTAATTTTCTTTGGAGGTAATTGCTAATTGCACGTGGTTCTACCACGATGTTTGCAGGTTAGCGACACACACAGGGTCGTGGAGCCCGGAGTGCGTGTGCAGAGATCATGCATACACAGGGCGTCAAGCAATGCACGGAGAAGTGCGGGGCGGACAAGACGTAGGGTGGAGCATGGATTGCAGTCGGATAATTTCGGCTGGGTTGAACTGGATTGTCTGATGGACTAACATGGATGTTGGTCGAAGCAGAAGATTGCAGTGATTTCAGCGACGACGGCATATGAGCGTGATGCTAATGATGGCCAACTTCTGGGGCGTGGAAACAAGTGGTGCAGGCCTGAGGGCTTGTGCGGCTACGACAGACCATGGCGTGGGGTTGATTAAAGACGGTGCACATGAGAGCTTGGAGTCGACAGGGCATGGCAGGGTGGCATGTACAACCACCATGGAATCATGCTGAAGGTGGAGCTGGAGTCTGATGAATGACTTCACTCTGTGCCGATTGAGGGGCTACAACGTAAATGCATGGAGAGTAGAAGCCTATTTTAGCCGGATAGTGAGAGACACGTTTATCGGACTGGGCCTAGTGGTCTGATGGAGACGTGATACTCGGCATCGGTCGGTGATGATCGGTGGCTCTCTCCAGTAGGGGTTTGAATGGTGTGGGTCCGCGGCCCTAGAGACTCGATCAGGATAGCAGAGGCTCGATGTGGTGATAGCAGTGAGGCGTGCGATAAGCACGGGACACAACGATGGGCCAAGACACTGGTGGTCAGACATGTGGTCAGGCAAATTGTGCGGAGGATGCTGAAGCAATGTTGACGAGTACCAGATTCAAGTTGGTGACTGGGTCTATGGGTGCCGGTTGATGGACAGGAGTTGACCATGAAGAATCTGAGAAAGTGGCGGAAAGTCTGAAATTATCAAAAGTTAAGAGAGTACATGGTCGTATATTCTGTGGTGTTCAGTGCACACAAATTGTGGATGATAAATACAGAAGGAGGCAGAGTGCTATAGCTGTGGGACATGCCAGAGACTATCCGGAACAAAGTTGAGACAACTACTGATTTGACTCAGGACGACCGTGAAATTCCTTCAAGTTTCAGACAGACGGTCAAGAAAGAGCGGTGAGTTCAAGTAACTCTTATATGTGACATCCAATATGTGAGTTGTTCACTTTCACGCAGGTCAGTGGTCGGTCTGTGATGACGTTGAACAGATACTCCGGAAGTTTGGGAGCACAAAGTAGGGTAATGCGGAACTTGATTTTGCTCGAGTTTTGTCTGTGAAGAAGACGAGAAGCGACTATAGTTGGAGGTGGAGTCACATTGAGTCTGGGAATAGCAGGGGTGCTCATGGTGTATCTCAAGTCCAATGTAATGGAGGTTCGACGCATGGATGAATCCAAGGTGGTGGAGAATATTCGTCAAGGTGGAGTTTGTTAGAGTTGTGTCGAATATTATTGTAGAAGGTAGATTACAGTTGGACTTGGTTTTGAACTGTGTATAAACAGGGTACGAGTTGTGTCCTAATAGGTCATTGGTATCCTAGACCTCTCATATATATCGGGGGTAGACACACGATGTAACATATGCCAATATAATAGCACCGGCGTGCGGGGGAGCTGGCGGCGTGTGCCGGCGCCCAGGGTGCGGTATTGTGACGGTGTTAAGGGGAGGAGCGTCCATAGTCAAGTCCGGGGGATGTAGCCATGATGGTGAACCTCATTAACAAATTTCGGTATCTTGTGTGTGTGATTGCTTATTCCTTGGTAGATTGAGGGAGTGCCTCGAATTTATTTTAACACCTTAAAGCAATCCTTGCCGGTAACGGCGACGTTGGTCGACGCCAAGCTCGCCGGGGACGCTCGCCGCCGATGCGTTCCTCGAAGCCATCCTCTCCGTGTAACGAAGACGCTCATCGATGCCCAACTCGTGTCCCATCCAACCGCGGATATGTTCCTTGATGCTGGTGCTAAGTCCCTTTCCCGTGGTACTCCATCCTTGTCGGAAGCAGCGGCCATGTTCGTCGGCGACCCAGCTCGGGCACCGCCCTGTTTGTCCCTGTTGGTGTGGAGGAGCTATCTGTGGGCATAGAGGCTGCTGGCTGGTGCGTATGTTTCTTCATCCGGAGCTGCGCTATCGCCGGTGAAATGTAAAGAGATGGGGATGTTTTTCTAAACGTGGGAATTGGAGTGGGCTGCAAGTTGGAAACGATAGTTCTTGCTTTGAGATTCGGTATGACACGTGTCAGATGCAGAAGTGGATCTCTAGTATAGACATATACGGCCTGGTCGTATAGAATTTTTTTCCGTCCGGATGTACCACACCACCATGCACTCCTCAGGGACCATCGACTGCAGCTTCACACGCCACGGCTCCACTTTCTCCGTCAAAGCATGGATGCTGGTGGCGAGGGCACATGTGAGAGTGCTGAAGGTTCACTCTGTATGTTGGAGTTGGAGTAGGAGGAATGGGAGAGGCCGTAGCAGCACCGGTGTTGTCACCATCGCCGCCGCTTACCGCAGAGGCATACCAAGTGTTCGACGAAATACATGAGCCAATTGTAAACTCCGTTAAATGTTAGGGATAGGCTATAAATGATCAAAAATTAGAGAAGGAAAAATACTCCTCTAATGAATACTCAGCCATTTATTATTCTAAATTTTACAAGATCGGCTAGGGATATTCTATTATATGATCTCAGTTTCTCAGAACGACTCAAAGTTGTTGTGCTGTAGTACTCATCGACGAGCTAAAGAATGCGTGGAATTTTCAGGACATGGACAAAAACGCAAGTCAACCTTTCAGTACACTATGTCAGATATCACTTGATTTGCCATGTGATGGAGACTTAAACTAATCAGCCGTTACGCTGTTGCCAGCTGTTGGCATCAGCAATTTATTCCATAATATAAATGGTCGACTTCTCTAGAGTCCCGGTCCAAGCTTTTGTGTCTTAGGCTGGTCATAGTGGGGAGTAATTTAGACTAGTGTCATGCATATGACACTAGTCTAAATTACTACCTTCATAATGCAAAGTAACATAATAATAGTATCATAGATGGCTTCATTTATTAGCTCGTAGACTCATCTTTTCTTGAAAGGCGCTATCTTACAGTAACATATTATGTTATCACATCTCATTAATTACTTGCCACATAAGCAGAATTTTCTTAAAATGTGTTATGTTACTAGCTAAGTTACTCCCACTATGACTAGCCTTATTGTTATACAAAATTTTGGCAAGTAACCTGTCCAACGTCATTAATAAGTATTCCGTTTAAAATGGGCTCATCGGGGTTTACGTCCTAAACTTGACACTAGTGCTCGCACTTTTCTAGATTTATTTCCGACTTTTCGGCAATATTCGTTCACTGAAAGTCTAGAGCAGGCGTTCCCGTCGACTATAAGGTGTTTGTGATAACTGTCTATTCTAAGATGTTGTGGCAGTTCAGTATCTTGAAGGTGCTCGTAGAGGTAACTTGTGCCTGTATGTGTTCATAAGAATAAGTGTATATGCTTATGTGGGGATGTGCGATTGTACTAAAAAACACTATTCTGTTATTTTGGTCAAAGCTGTTGCTTGTTCCACTCTCCATGACAACACTTCCTCCATTCCGTCCTTGCCAGCCATTTTGTCAAACCACATAAGATAAAAAAAAATTGATTACGATCTGCAATGACATCGGCCTAATCAGGACAGCCCAAACTCGTTACTTCCAAGCCGGCTTTGCTTGCTCCTCCATCTCAACCATGGCCGTGCGGTGTGATGGTGCGGTGTCTCGCGACATGCCTTTTGTGTTTCTTCGGAAGCCTCCCAGGGTCCGCATCTCTGGGCAAGTTAGGCTAGATCTGACTCGCTTGGCGAACCAGATCAGGTTTTCAAAATGGTGGGTTAAATGAAAAGTCGCATGAAAACTCCCAAAATGTTATGTGCTTTGATTCATTTTCTCCACGATACTTCATCATATCATAGCATGTCTAATTAGTTGTTTTCAAAATTTATTATGGATATTTTGATGTCATAATATATAAAATGGTGCCATCAGTATGCATGTTTCTCTACCGAACAACCAAGTTGTTGTGATGTAGTAGTTCTTATCGACTAGCTAAATAATGCAAGGATGTTCCCGGATTTAATAGGAAAACATAAGTACAATGACTTTCGAACATACTCTTCATGTCCAAGCAAAGTTTTGTTGACTTATACCTCTAGATGTGAAAAAATACAACATTGCAGTCCAATACATAAGACACAAAATGTGAAGATTTTTTTGTAGAAATGACAAAATGTGAACAGATCATATGTTTCATTGCCGACTGACCGAAACGATGATTTGTCTCAGTCACGACTTGATGGATAACGACACCATTGAAAACAATACAGAGCGTTGCTTCGGTACACCCCTGCTCACAAATCGTATAAAGGCAGATGGTCATTTGATCATAAGGTATACCCACCTCCATATGTGACACGTACAAGCTGTACATAGACGTACTTAAACCTGTACACTCACCCCCGCATCATGGTCTCAACCCATTTTCATTTTTTTCAAACTGGCGCACACACACCCTCATTATGGGCTCAGCCCACCTTCAATTTTTTTTCAACCTTCAAAAAATGTAGAGTGTGGTGGGATTCAAACTCAGACCTCTCTGTTTGCTTCGAACAGAACAATCAGCTTAGCTGTCTCACCTAATATGTTTTTTTGCTAGGCCAGGTTTTTCATCAGTTTTTTCATCAGTTTTTTCATTTTCTTTTTTTTTACCTCCGTCCTGGGCCTAGCCCATTTATTTTTCTTTTCTTTTTGAACCTTCAAAAAATATATGTGTGAGGTCGGATTGAACTATAACCAACCGCGACGATTCACTTCTTGTGCCCAGTTACTTCTTTTGTTTGTCTTCTTGTGCATCTTCTCAATCTATTGTTTTGTTTGTCCTATTTTTCTTCAATTTTCCTTGTTTTAAGTTTCCTTATTTCTTTTTCTTTTTGTCTTTTCTTTTTCATTTTCTTAAATTTGGGAACATTTCCTTCAATTTGTGAACTTTTTTCAAATACGTGAAATATAGTTTTTGAATCCGTGGAAATTTTTCAAACGAATGAATGTTTTTTTTTCATTTCACAACTTTGATCGAATTCGTGATTTGTTTGTCCAATACGTGCAATCTATTCTGTTTTGGGGGTCACAAAGAATTTTGGTTTCATAAAAAATACAAAAAGATTTGTTTCTATAAAATTAGAGAAATAATTTTTGTTTGAACCAAAAATTCGGTTCGGTCAACGGTTCTGACCGAACAGAACCAGAGTTTAGGCAAACTTGCTTATGCGACATCTTCTGGTGCAGCCAGGTTCAGGCAAATTTGATCGGTAGCAGCTGCCTTTATAGTTTTTTCACATGCTCTTTTCCTCAAGAGCAATCCGAGGTGGTACTAAACCAGAATGTGTAGGTGAAAAAAAGCTGAGATGAGAAAACGACGGGGAGGCTTAGATAGGTGTGTCGGGCAACTGGGCAAACTGGGTCGGGGCGATGAGGTTGTACAGAGCTTCCCCTAGCAGTCCGTGCACTGATCGCTGAAGTCGGCAACGGTCCTTAGCATGAACTCCGCCAGCACGCGCTGTGAAAGCGCCCCGGCTCCCCTGTGTGGATGTCCCGCACAACCATGCACTCCTCAGGGACCACCGACCGCAGCTTCATGTGCCACGGCTCCGCCTCCTCCGTCCTAGCGCTGCCGGAGCATGCGTGCTGGTGGCGAGGGCGCATGTGGGATAGAGCCGAAGGTTCACGCTGCACATACGAGTTGGAGTATAGGATGAGTAGAAGAGGTCGCAACAGCACCAGCATTGTCACCATCGTCGTCGTTCACCGCAGAGACGCATACCAAGTGTTCGGCGAAATGCATGAGTCAATTGAAAGCTCCACTAAATTTAGGGGATAGGCTACAAACGATCAAAATTTAGAGAAATGAAAATACCCTTGTAAAGAATACTCGGCCATTTACTATTCTAAATTTTAGGGGATCGACTAGAAATGGCATAATATATGATCTCGGTTTCTCAATGAATGACCACTCAAAGTTGTTGTGCTGTAGTTCTCGTCGACGAGCTAAAGAATGCGTGGTTGTTTCCGTACACGAAAAGAAGTCAAGCTTTCGATGCACTATGTCAGATATCACTTGATTTGCAATGTCATGGAGACTTAAACTAATGAGCCGTTATGCGCTGTTGCCGGATGTTGGCATCAGCTGGTTATTCCATAATTTTACTGGTCAACTATATCTTGATTTGCGATGTGATGGAGACTTAAACTAATGAGCTCGTTACGCTGTTGCCAGCTGTTGATCATGATCATGATCATCAGGGTTAAAGTCCTAAACTTTCGCACTAGTGCTCGTACATTTCTAAATTTATTATTTCAGACTTTTCAGCGATATTCGTTCACTGGAAGTCTACTGAAGACATTCCCGTCAACTATAAGGTGTCCGATGACTATCTATTCTAAGATGTTGTGGCAGTTCAGTATCTTGAAGGTGCTCGTAGAGGTAACTTGTGCCTGTATGTGTTCATAAGAATAAGTGTATATGCTTATGTGGGGATGTGCGATTGTACTAAAAAACACTATTCTGTTATTTTGGTCAAAGCTGTTGCTTGTTCCACTCTCCATGACAACACTTCCTCCATTCCGTCCTTGCCAGCCATTTTGTCAAACCACATAAGATAAAAAAAATTGATTACGATCTGCAATGACATCGGCCTAATCAGGACAGCCCAAACTCGTTACTTCCAAGCCGGCTTTGCTTGCTCCTCCATCTCAACCATGGCCGTGCGGTGTGATGGTGCGGTGTCTCGCGACATGCCTTTTGTGTTTCTTCG